>NW_018480061.1:433090-446802 GCF_002113885.1 Mizuhopecten yessoensis | reverse complement strand
GGGGGGGGGGGGGTAGATTTGGATGGAAGGAGTGTAATATATACACACACACACACACACGAACACCCGAAGACGGTCATCGCTTCGCCATCCGTTGATGATGATGGCTGGCTGGTCGGGGGGCGGCGGGCCGCAGCAGATGGTGAAGGTCATCTTCACCCCTCCGACCAGCCAATCTCCATCCATTGTGCAGGAGAACACATCCACATTTGTGTCGTCCCTATTGGTGACACAGGCATACAACAGGGGTGTGTGAACAAATCCCTGTATCATCAACAGGGACGACAGAAACAGCAGTACGACCGCAGGCAGATACGCCATGTTTGTTGAATTAGTCAAAGTCACCGTTTCACGCATGGCACGTGCGTTTTTTTATGAATGACCGCAAAAAGTCAGCTGACCGCAACCGATGATTGGGAGTGACAGGTCAAGAGAAATAACTCGAGGTCAATCTGGTAAAAACTGTACTTAAAACAGTCGATATGAAACGCGTTAACAGAGTAGTTCTTATAATGTTAAAAATTAAATAGCTGAAACATATTTTATTGCCAACAACAAAAGGATTGGGTATATATGAACACACTTTCCTCACAATATAATACAGCATATATAAGATGGCTATCAAAGATGAATATTAAAAAATATTCAAAGTAACTGGTAAAAAAATGCTGGCATCGTCTTATTTATCATATGATCGATATTAGGTAGTACCATTTTAATGAAATGTTATGGTTCTTGTCACTGTAAACACGCCTTCTGAAGAAAATTAACATGTTCAACATTCCATTAACTTTTTTTTATTATTTGTTCCGATTCTACCCCGTATCACACCTACAGCGTCTATATAAAAAGCGCGTCAACACCGCTATCCGTCACTTTTGGCGCTAAAATGGCTCAGCAAAGTCCTTACGGGATTATAGAAATGAAAGAGTTTGAAAAAGGAGGCAAAATAGAAAAAAAACGGTTTTGATATTCAATTCTCATATCACCATTGCGTGCAATTACTTTCCTGGAGTCAATGAGTATTTTATTCATATAAACAAGAAGGATAGGAAATACTATTTACCTCTAAGCTGGAGTGAGCTTGACGATTTGGGTCTGGAAAGTCTGAAGGAAAAGTTCCAGCAAAAGCTACTCTTGTTGGTAAGTATCTTGCTTTTATTATTGGTTGTGATTGCATTCTTATTGCACGAGAACCAATATTGTAAGTGTGTAATCTTATTACACTTTCTTACAGGACAACGGGGTGGTAGATGAACCTAACACCAAATCGGCAAATATGAGCATTTCAGTGTAAAAAAAAAGGATTTAAAAATCGTTATTTTATCAATACAATATCATTTTTAGGTCACCTGAGCTTTGCTCAAGTGACCTATTCCAATCACTTTCCGTCCGTCGTCGTCCGTCGTGCGTAAACTTTACTTAAACCATTGCTCTATTGTTTGTAACGTACATTATCTCTCATAATGTCCCTGTATTTTCGTGCCGTGGCCGAAGTGTGTATTATGTTTACAAAGAACTGGGCTTTATTAACACAAAAGCCTTTTGTGTGATGCCCAAAACTCGTCATTATTAACACAATGGACCTTTCAGGTCACCGAATGTGAGTGGGCATTATTAATACAAAGGCCTGAATAGATAGACGACGTAACAGACTCCACACTTTACCACAGCATGAAAACTTAAACAATAATTAAAACGAACACAAGACGATAGAAAAGGAGTAATTTGATTATATTTCAATAAGTTAAATACTTAAAAGGTAATTTTGACTCATTCCGTTTTTTTCGATTGCAATGGTGAATCACCGGAGCTAACTTGACTGGATGCTGCTTCAGACTCAGTCTCAGCGGTTGTCACTCTATCAGTTTTGATCTTCTTTCCGCTCCAGATGTCGTTAACTTCTTTAATTTGGTCATGGCTTGACCTTTTGTAAGAGCGTACTGCATTTGACCTGTGCCCTGTGCGTTCCGCAATCAGTTGCTCGTCTACACCCGACTAATATAGTCGTGTACATGTGGCTGTCGTGGCCCTGAGTGAGTGGTTGGAATAAAATCCAGGAAATCCAGCGGCGCTGCAGACAACTGTTTGCAGTTCATTTTTACCAATGGGACTGTCGCCATACCAAACCATCCCTTTAGGATTATTTAGGGGACGGAGGTAAAATGCATCGCATTTATTCTGTTGTGGCCTGGGAAATAAAACATTGAATTATTACAAACGTCTCCTTAAAATAAAGTGCTTTAAACATGTTCTGTTTTAAAAAATACCTACGTATTCTACTTTTAAATGTATCATTTGTTGTGTTTAATTAAAGCAGTTTGAAAATAAAACCTTTTATAAAGACATAACAGTTTCTTGGTAATAATTCGGTTTATTATCCATTAATGTGTGCATTTATATAGTGTTTGAATATTTGGATCTAAACTAAGGTGTTCAGAGTAATTTTATACACAGTAACGTTTTAGATAATATTTCGGTTAAACTTGCAGTAAATCGTAGCCCCTAAAACGTGTAAAAACCTGAGTTTAGATCCAAATATAGCTATCACAAACACTCAATTAAGTCCCTGTGTTCAGCATGATACATGGTTGCCTCACACAGACTGCCTTCGTTACATTCGTGGGCAGAAAGATGTAGTCATTATTTATATATAGTGAAAATGTCAACACAAACAAATTTGTTACGCTTACCGTTACAACTTCTATTTTATATCATTGGGGGTTATGGAATATAAATATGCTATACCTGTGGCTTATGTAGATTATATACAAATTCACTAAACATCTTTCCCGGTTTTCATTCTAATGGACTTTAACAAATTTGTGGTGCAGCTTCCTATGATTGAGACCCCCTGTATTGGTTTTCGATTAAATAATGTGAACTCAAAAGTATTTTCAACTCGGCATGGTAAGTACGTTGGACATGCTTACAAAACTTTTTTCATAATATGAAAACATAAGTTCCTTATACCACGGATTTAGATCTAATTCTGTGGTTATACAGATTTTTCTTACCTAATTGAAATTGAGATGATGGGCCGAATCTCAAGTTCCTGTGCTCCTGACCAGCACGTAAGGCAAAGTTTAAGCCAATCAAATACACCATAGTGTGTACAAGCTTTGCTGATTCATCAGATCCTAACATGTGCTCTCGCCAGAGTGTCTCCTCCTGGTCATTAGAAATGACGCCAGCTTTTTTTCATCTCCATTCCTACCCCTCTCTTAGCTAAATTTTTCGTTGTAGCGTCCAGTACATCTCTCATGCGTTTGAAAGCATCATCACTTAGTAGACGTACCAAGCGGCTGTTTTCGCGCAGAAATGCCTGAATGCATACAATCATCTCATACAGCGTATTTCCTCTGTACTCTTCTCCGTTTACTTTTCTTACTTCGGCCACAAAGAATGTAAGTGCTGTGTTCAATTCTGAATCCGTCATGTCTAATATGTCATTCTGGAGCTCCTCAATATACCCGGTTGTTCTCCTTTCTTTTTGCCAATCTCGGAATAAATTGACAGCCCAGCGTACTTTGGATTCCGTATTGGACGATTTGCTGGATTGGATCAGTGGCATTACATTTTCCTCTGTTAACGGCTCAGCGAATCTTGAGCCTGTAACTAAAACAATAATTCACAATATACTGAAAGAACTAGGGCATTGTAATACAAACGAAAATATTTATTTAATATTAAAAAATATTTGAAATTTCAACTGAAAAATATATTATCTGTTTATACTCAAAACCATTAAATAATATTCTATTCACTTCCTGTCAACCTTAGCTGCGAAGAATCAAACATGTAACTAATTACAGAAAATTTATTTTTTCTATCCGACAGTACCCCTTCCCTTCTCTCTCCCTTACCTAAAAAAACCCATATAAAAACAATCACTTTAGATTGCAAAGATGAAAGGAGGCGTCAATTTAGTATACAAACGGGACTTGTGTAAGTCTACAGATAATACACGACACGCATACAGTACGTTGGACAGACTTGTTTTCACAGAAAAATTACGAGTATGCAGTGTATTGTAAGACATTTCGCTACTAATAATGCATTATAGAATAATTGCAACCTAATAAATGATTTAAAAGATTTTTAGAAAACAAACGAACACGATTAACGTATTTTTTGTACAAGAGTACGTAGCATTCCATGGTAAAATTTGACACAAAAACAATATGAGGGTAGAATGCAAGTCCGTTTTTGCCTAAAATGTAATTGGTTATATTGCATTCAATAAAAAACAAGTATTTTCACATATACCATAATTGAGGTAAATAACAATTATATTACAAAAAGATAAGGAAATAGTTATATATTACGACCAAGTTTACGTAGTCATTTTTATTATATAGAAATTAACGAAAAAATCAACTGGCCGAAGTTTGTTAATACTATAAGTCATATATGAGAAAAAAATACTGGTAAAAACCAAATAATGTATTATAAGTGATGCCGGCACACAAAGAAGGAACGATAGAGCAAGAAACAAAATTCATAAATTGTGACCAAATGAAAAAGCAGAGAATTTCATGAAATGGAGGTGAATACATTTGGAAAAACCTGTTTTAACGGCTAATGAACCATGCATTTCATTTCTCACCTAGAATTTCCCTCGGAATAAGGGTAAAAACTTGTACGAATTTAGCAAAACATTTATTCTTGACCCATGTTGATTGCACAGATATGGGGTTTTTTTAGGAATTAAAAAAAAATAGAAATAGCTGCTTTCATAATATATGTGAAATAATTAAGCGAAAACAAAGTGATGACAATATTACACATTATATAAATTTCTTTCGACATTTACCTGAGCCAAAGGTAATGTCCATGTCAGCAGTCGGTTTGTCAATGGTATCCGATACGTCTGTGTCTTCTGCATTATTGGTGTCCTTTTCTTCACAGACGAATGTANAATCACTTTCTTCTGGACTGGGTTTGAATCACGTAAAAGCAGGGCGCTTATTTTTATTTTGTTGTTTCTAACATTTTCATCAGAAGTTTATAGTTTTACAATATATCAACAAATTTAGATAATGTGCTTAACGAGTATATGAAATGAATGCATCAGCATGAGTTTTGAGTTAGGAATGGGTTGACTGGGTGGAGGGAAGGGGATGGGGGGTGGGGGGTTGGGGTTAATTTCCATCTAAAGATATTATTTCCAAAGAACACAAGTATCACATTTAAAACATTTCAACAATCGAAATTCATAACATAGTTATGTTTTTATTCATAATTAAACAATTAATCAGATCCGTAAGTTGAAAATTAGATGAAAACTTTCAGTGTTTCACTGAAAATTACATGTAAAAGTAAGCTAGCATGCTATCATGAAATACGTCCTTTTAAACAAAACCCTTCCCAATATAAACTTCACCTCACAATGCATTTTCAAAAATATCATTGTTGTTGAACCAAAGATGAACTTAACTTGTAGGGATCGAATGCGAGACTTTACACGGTCAGTGCTACACTTATTAGCCACTGTTGCTGTTCAGAATGTATGAAAGTTATCCTCACCCAGAATAAAAAACCTTTTTTTTATTGTTTCCACCGAAGGAAATTTCATGTTTAAGAAATAGTTCAGAATAAGTTCAGAAATAGAAATATTCCTTGTGATAAGAACTGATGTTCTGGTACGCTTTCAGTAATTCAGACTTTATATTTGTTTCTGTGTGAAATGCAATGTAACATCTCGGCTGTTTTCGGAACGAAACAGTCGTGACATTCCGTATTATGCGGGGCTTCGAAACGTGACGAAGTGTGCGTGACTGGTGAACCGTGGCGGCTGGTGTTTATTTAATTAGTGGTATTTATTTAAACAAAGGAAGGCATTGATTTAAGTCGGATAATGACCTCGACCTGGGATTTCTTCTGAATACAACCCAGAGATTCGGGCTAACGCCCTCATCTCTGGGTTGTATTCAGAAGAAACCCCAGGTTTCGGTCATTATCCATTACATAATCAACTTCTTCTCAAGAACAAGGTGGATTGAATTTTTTCAAACTTGGTCAGAATCATCCATCGAAGATGAGGATACCAAATTGTAAAATTGGGATTCCTACCCCAACCCTAGGGGCCAGGGCGGGGCCCAAAAGGGAAAATTAAACAATATATCAAAAATCTTCTTCTCCAGACTCAGAGTCCTATACTACAGTCATTTTCTCTGCATGGATTTTGCTACTAATCTATGTTTTATTAGTATTTTATTTGGTTGCCACGAGGTTGACATCTGTCGATCCGTCATCTATCGTAAATTCATAATAGCCATAAAGAGGCATTACCCCGAATTTAGATACGAAAATTACTTCTTTATCGACAGTGTAGTAGAAGTCAAATATGGGAGAGTTCGTTCCTACATGAAAAGGTTGACGAGACATCGATATTACTGTAAAGTAGAGGCCGTGTTTAGCACATATGAAGAAGAGACGGTGTTTGAATGTATATCAGAATGCAGAGAGAACTTAACGACTTGTGTTCGCTTTGAAATATCTATTAAGAAAAATTATGTTGCCAAAAACGGCATTATTCATGATTTTAAAGAAATCTTTCTCGAACTCATTCGTACATACCGCTCTTTTTGACGTGTTGAATTGTATGTATGGGCGTAACCAAGGTTTTTTGTTTGAATTCTAGGATTCTGTGAATTTTGGTGACTTTGAGACCCAGTTCCACATACAACTACAAATTTCTGTAATTGCAGATGTAATTCGTTTTGTTTTCTAATGTAGGAATCAGTTTTTCTGTCGGAACGCGCCCGTTTAATGTGTCACCAGTTTGTTTGGGGCTAGGATGTAAACTTTTCCACAGCTGTTTACTTGTTGGTGACAATTCATTGTCGGAGACTTTTTTGCGTTCCGGTGCGAGGGGGTAATCGGAATGGCTGTCGTGAAGGTCGTCTGGATATTTCAGATCTACTTCGAGTACATATCCCAAGTCTCCGTCTTTGGAGACTTTTGTTATGTTTATGTTATGTTTTGTTTTGTGTGTGGATTCTCAACCCACCGACGGGTAACGGCTCCGACAAGGCATTCCCGCACAAATTATTACAATCTGTGTACATGATGTACGAGTGTGGTTGGGAGAGGTCGTATGTTTCTGGAATGTAAGGATTGTTAGCTTGAGCGTATTTGTTTGATATCATGCTAACTCCACCTGTCACTCCGTTTTCAAAGAAAAGATACATGTCTGGATCTCTGATGAGTTCTAACCTCACTCCCGTCATTTTTAAGCCTGCACTCCAAGCCAACCCTGGGCTGGTATAGAAGTGAGCCGCATCTAACCCATAATAATCGAGACACATGTTTCTGAAGTTCTCAAAGACATCGGCCAATAGTAGTACGTCCGTCTTGGGGTAGAGGTCGTGATGATGACCGAGGTCTCGAATGTTCAGTTTCTCCCACACGGACTGTGTATGCGTGTAATCGGCATCTGACACGTCTGATCGACTCGGCGAACTGTAGAATTTCTCTTTTGGTGGGATCTTTTGTTTTAAGAATCGATCGCCAGTGTCTACGTATTCGTAGGGATATATCCCTTTTCTTAGTAGTAATTTGGTGTCTGATTCGGTAAAATCCCTAGAGAAGTAATTGAATTTCACCAAACCCTCTTTGGCAAGATTTTCTGTCAGAGTCTCTAGAGTCTGAGACATGAATTGAAACGAATCTATGAATCTAATATCGCCAAGACAAAACGAAATGAACTGCTCCGTGTTGTTTGGAATGCAGTTGATTTTGCGGTCTATAAATAAGCCCACGCTTTCCGTTAGGGTGTGAGCATCGAACCGCTTTAGGTTATGAAACACACAAGGTATGTGAGTGGGATATTTGTACTTCAAATTGCATTCGTTGTGAGCGGCGCCGCGAAATTTCCCACTCAAATGACAGTGATCTCGTACCAGAGTACTTCGTTCTGTAAAATGTTTACCACAGATGTCTCACCGAGTACTATCCATAAACGACTGTTCGTCCTGGAGAGACATTACTAGTGGTTCTGGGTGACTTAAAACTTCTCTAAATCGTTTTTCTTCTTCTATGATACATTCCAAAAACGTTTTGCTGACGTCAGCCCCCCTGTAAATGACGGGTGGTTTGGTGTATCTATCTTCCATACACACGACTTGGTATCCAGAGGGTTCAAATTTTGTATTCTTAGTCGTGCTTGAAAGGTCTGGGTTGGGCTCACATGAATCCATTTTCTCTACAAATGTTTCGAAATCGGCACAGATTACGAATGGTACTTTCATTTGTTTCTGAAAGTCCTCAGACGACAACAGAGCGTCGTCTTCAATGGGGAACTCTACTCTCTGTGTCTTGTGAGTAGAACACAGTTCCACGTATTTATTTAATAAAACGCTACTCGTGAAACCTTGCTGACAAAAATGTGTCAGATTATGCCCTTTGTTCGTTCTGCTCAAAAACATGTTTAAATTGGGAATCAAACAGTAATGGGTTTTTACACCTTCTTGAAAAAAGAGCAGATTGACATGGGGACGGGACTGTTTCATCTCGGTCACGTGCATGGGAAAAATGGTTTTATCCTCGAGCCCAAACACGTTTACCGATACGTCGTTCTGTCTTTCAAACTTTTGTACTTGGGAGATGGAGACTGGATATTTGAAACCTGTCATATCTAGTTCACTTTCGTACTTTTCGTAATGGGAAACACGTTCGGGTAAGGTATTGGCAGGATGGAGAGATGCCAAAATGGACCATAAGAAGCATTTTTCGTCACGATTACAGACATTTACTATTTTATGACATTTAAAAGTAGACGGGGTCGGTATGAAGGAATTGCCACTCAAAGGTGAGTAATTTGCAACATGTTTTTCTAGCTTAATGATTTTCTTAAGTACCCATACGAACGAACTCCTCAAACGAGGCAAACATTTTCTGATAAGCTGCATTGATATTGTGTTTTGGACCAGAATCATTTGGCATCAATATGTATGTTTTACTCAAGAAATGTTGGGTGGTCTGGACTACATTACCTTCTCTGGTTTCCTTTTCCAATGAGACATGAATGTTAAGGTACCACTTAATTCCGTTCAATCTCTCACACAACAGTTTTAAATGTTTCATCACTTCCGTTTTGGAGCTGGTAAAAAAAAGTGAGTATGTCGCTATTGTCACTGAATTTGGATATATGTTTCTCACGTTAGCATTTCCTCCCAAGCTCACATCATCCGAATAGGTATGTTTTCCCGTTGGTTGGTCAGTACCGGAAGGACCCGGCTGGGAAGCGCTCTGTCTAGGGAATATCTGCCATCCCAATGCCTCTACTTATAATTGATCTCTTATAGTTTCTAAATAATATGAAATATTGTGTATTCAGACTCAAGGTTCGCATGACTTTTCCTTTTTGAAATACATTCTGTACTAAAAACATAACGGTAAAACTTTGATGGTTAGATTTCACACAGAACATTTTCATTAGAAGTGGGCTGTCCACTCCCTCCGCCATACAGTCGTCGATTACCAATACTTCATGGCCTTTTATGTTTCCCCATTCGTTAAACTGATCTTCGTTCGGTAAACCTTGATGGAACGTGATTTCCCTCAAATTTCGTCAAACATGGGCTGCCACGTATCGTAATATAGAATGATCTTTTGGGGGGATTCGCTAAACATACCACTGGTGTTTTCCAAAATCTGTTAAGTCAGAAATGTTTTTCCAGAGCCGGACGCACCACACACCATGATTCTACACGGAGACTGGAACTTGATGAGACTCTCTCTAGTATACCACGCCATCGTAGAAAATGAATACACAAACACAAAAACTTACTATTTATATTTAATTTCACAAATTTACATTTTAATTTCATAACATGCACATCTTATGTATATATCATGACTATTTACAATTCGGTACAACATGTCTGATGAGTACACGTATGATAACAAGAGGCCCAATGGGCCTGCATCGCTCACCTGGTACAAAACTCACACTTGTAACCTTAAAAGTGATCTAAAATAAAGCTACAGGCAAAATATCACATTTTGAACATTTCACCCCTGTGATTGAAAGACGAACAAAGTCATTATGTTGAACGCATTGTATAGCCTTTCCTCTTAGGATGCAACATGCAAAGTATAAACATCCTGGGACCCATTGTTATTCAGAATAGGTTGTTTAAAGATTTTAAACAAATTTGACCCCTGTGAATATAAGTCAAAGTCATTCACTTTAACAAAGTAGTCCTTGATCCCAGCATATGCTACTGACTAAATATCAACATCCTGAGCCTTTTGGTTATTCAGAACAAGTTGTTGAAATATTTTGAACATATTTGCTACTTGTGACCTTGAATATTATTCAAGGTCATACATTTATACAAACTTGGTAGCCCTTGATCCTAGCCTGCTAATGACTAAATATCATCACCCTGGGCATTTTGGTTATTGAGAAGAAGTTGTTTCAAGTTTTTAACATATTTGACCCCTGTGACCTTGATTTTGGGTGAAGGTCATTTATTTGAACAAACTGTGTAGACCTTAATCTCAGCTAGCTACTGGCCAAATATCATCCCCCTGGGCATTTTGGTTATTGAGAAGAAGATGTTTAAAGTTTTTAACATATTTGAGCCCTGTGACCTTGAAAATAGGTGAAGGTCATTAATTTTAACAAACTTTGTAGCCCTTCATCCAAGTTTGCTTCTGGCGAAATATCGACACCCTAGGCCTTTTGGTTATTAAAAAGAAGGTGTTTAAAGTAAAATATTGACGACGGACTGACGACGGACGCCGCGCTACGGCATAAGCTCACTTGGCACTTCGTGCCAGGAGAGCTTAAAACAGTAAGGAAACGATTTTTGTATGTATTCGCACACATAATTGTCATTTGCAATGAAATCATTTCCGAATTGTTTAAGGGTTTATTCCATTGTTTCACCTCTACAACGATTCAACAGGTAATACAAGCAATATTGACCACACACTCTTGACGTGTTACTCTGCAATCGCCTTTCATTGCAGCTGTTCGCTTTAAAAGAAAAATAACTAGGTAAATGTCCATAACTGTCAAAGAATTCCTTCTCGTCTTTAGATTCACAATAGAATGCCACCCAGTGTCTTCCTGGACTATCGCTTTTGTCCGTATTAACGATGTAACCGGATGGAAATGACCGTATTTCACCCGGTACCTCGTCACGAACGTAAACCCCCATGACTCTTTTTCTCATTACAGCATCACAGTCTATGACGCAACGCAGCTGTGAAGTATTCATGGTAACACTATATCTCTGGCAGCGTTGATTTCGAAGTAGCCGGGATATTCGCAGTAAATGATGGCGGACACCGCTGTCGTTAAAGCCGTCCCAAAGATGACCTCTAGTCTAATGTTTCCCTGTTTAAGCAAGGTGAGATATGGATTGGTTTGAAAGGTAGGTTCCAATTCGAAGGTGTAGAGTGCATATCCTTTAGCAATGTCGTCCCTTTCTATGTCAGAACCGGCATCGTTGAGCCATTTCCCCGTCGATTGTAACATGTTCCTCAGAACGGAAATGGTAGTATGACCACCGGTCGCTCCGTACTTGAGTATTAAAAGGGTTGCCGCCCGCCGGTATGCCGTCGACGTAGACTCCAATAGATGTGACGTCATAAGGTTGGAAGAACCAAGGGTTCTGTTCATAGTCACCGGCGGTGGCGTTTACGAATCCAACTACCACCAGATTTGGTCTCATGCCTTGAAATATATTATCGTATGTAAAGTTTGTCGTACCGATGGGGATGGTCATCTGCTTGACCATAGTCTGTGTAAACGGGTATTTGGCATTGGTCACTTCTAAAGCTTGACTTTGTGCATAGATGACGGCTGGGTTGACCTTGTCTTCGAATGCTACCTTGTAATCGGCTGATGACGTGCCGGACATAAGACAAAAACTTGCTTTGGAACGATACAATTTGATGTTGACGTTGACTTGATTCAATAGATACCTGTCCATCTTGAACAAATCGTGATAGAGCGGGCCGACCAGGTCAAGCACCTTCCCACCTTGAAACTTCTGAGCCCTTTCTAGCAACGCTCCGTTTGAACCGGTTCTAGGACTGTGTTCAGCCATGTCTCCCTCATCGTCCCGAATCCACATCTGAGCAGTCAATTGGGTCGTCTTTGCTTCTTTACCATATTTCAGGAGACTGTATGCAGGCCTTGTAAGGGTAATGGCTGGTCGTATACACGATGGTCTTCCCCTGTAGGGTGACGTCCACTTGCGAAAATAAAGAAGGTAAGAACAAATTGACAGGTCCCACGTCTTCAGTAACAGCTATGGCGCTTCCGTCCGCTTTCGTTATTTTGAAAATCGATCAATTCCAATCCGTTCTGTCCGGAAACGACGAATTCCACCCCGGAATCGCTCGTAATCTGTGATATCGGTAACACGTCTTGATAGTAAAGGTTTTCTACGGCTGTCTGTGTAGGTCAAACACGGCTAATTCTGACGGTTGTGCTTCTCTGAAAAATTCTTTGTTTAACGCAGCCATTGCGATATTAGATTCCTTTTGTTCTTTTTTTACCGATTTTCTGTTCACTTTACTCGCCTTTGGTTTTGCTTTACCTGTCTTTTTTACTCGCCTTCCGTTTTGCTTTACCTGATTTTGGTTTCTTCAGGTGTGCCCGTGAAGTGTGTATTCGTCGACGCTTTCTGGTAGACTGACGACGATGTGGAGTTCGTTTCCTTTTCATCTCGGATTTAGCTTGTTCTAGGCTTGTTGAGCTGGAGAGACCATGCTTACGTTAACCTCTTGTGCAGGTAAAGATTTTTCTCCCTCTCTATCGGTTTTGTCTATTGGAATCATGAATTCGTTTGAAGTCTGTGACAATCCTCCACCGAATTGCTTCACGTTACGTTTTGTATTGCCCACACAGGCATTTTCCTTTCCGCGTGCCACCTCTTGTTAATATTTTATCCATTTTCCCACGTTAGGAACGTACATCTTTGTAACATTCATGATAGAAAAGGATATTGTTTAAAGTGAAGCGTAATCGTCGCCTGATCTTTTAAGAATGAAGCCAGATCACCTTTATCCGTCTTTATATAAAATTCTATGTCTCGCACTTCCAACTTTTTCAAAGGTACGTAGTATGGAACGTCGAACGATTGGGACCAGTTGGTTACCTTGACGGTTCTGATGGGACGGAGAAGAGTTTCCTTTTCACCGTCGACGATGCTTTCGTCACACACGTCATTGTGTACGTATAAGTTCTGTCTCGTCTTTGTCCCAGTCGTACTTAACGTTATGTCCATCAACGCCACCTTCCAAGTTCCGTGTAGATTTAGTGGTGTTTGGATGTGTGTGCCAAATTGGTAAGGTTTGTTTTTTGAAAAGTATTTCTAACTTCCGTCACTGTGGATGACCAAGTAATGCGACATCTTAGACCTTGGTTATGTCACTGATGTCATTCTCTGCTATCCACTGGTTATATTTAGACGGCCACCCTTCAAATTTGACGATTGTTTGTTTGTTTGATTTTGTTTAACGTCCTATTAACAGCTAAGGTCATTTAAGGACGGCCTCCCCTGTGTGCAAGATGCATGCGTGTAGTGTACGTGTGTGTATTTTGGGAGGCTGCGATATGTTCGTGTTTGTCTCCTTGTGATAGCGCGGAACTGATGCCGACTTTATAGTGCTACCCCACTGAAACATACTGCCAAAGACACCCAGCAGGACGCCCCACCCGGTCACATTATACTGACAACGGG
>NW_018480061.1:428571-432002 GCF_002113885.1 Mizuhopecten yessoensis | reverse complement strand
ATTCCGCTGTCTGAAGTCAGGAAAGCAATGTTGAGGAAACGACAGAGGGAGCCAAGCACCGATTCAGAAACTGATGATTTGGACAAAACTTACAAACCATCTAAGAAAGACTTAAATTCTTCGGATACAGAAAACAACGATTACGCTGATTTAAGCTCAGATAATAAAGAGCATGTTGTTCCATTACCCAGAATATCATTAAATACCAAACACAAACGTAGGAAGAAGAGGGACAACACAGCAGTAACAAAACTTTAAAAGACAAAAATAAGGAAAACAGCATTTCAAGCAGCTATAGCTAAAAGTGCCAAGATTGCACAAATTCAAAAAAGGATTACGCAATATCATCAGTCCAGACTTGACAAACTTTTGTTGAGTAATAGATTGAAAAGAATCCCAGTAACAGCAGATGGCAACTGTTTTGTAAATGCATTTCTCGACAATTTCAATCAGGACAAGGATACTGTATCTACTGAGTCTGTGAGAAGTGATATTGCTGATCACCTTCGTGACAACTACAATCACTATCGAATGTTCCGGGTCAAAAAGTTAGCATCTGATCAAGATGACAAGTCAGAGTATTTGTTGGAGGTGGACAAGATTCGAGAGTCCGGGACATGGAATACAGATCTTGCAGATTGTATGCCACTCGCTGTCGCCAATATCATGAAAAGGCCTGTCAGGATATATTCCAGCAAGATGCAAACACCTGTTATTGATGTTGAGCCTGATCTACATGGTGAGTCATGTTCCAACAATGACTACATAGTCCTTGCATGTACAGCCATACGTTNTATCGAATGTTCCGGGTCAAAAAGTTAGCATCTGATCAAGATGACAAGTCAGAGTATTTGTTGGAGGTGGACAAGATTCGAGAGTCCGGGACATGGAATACAGATCTTGCAGATTGTATGCCACTCGCTGTCGCCAATATCATGAAAAGGCCTGTCAGGATATATTCCAGCAAGATGCAAACACCTGTTATTGATGTTGAGCCTGATCTACATGGTGAGTCATGTTCCAACAATGACTACATATTCCTTGCATGTACAGCCATACGTGGTCAGGAGCACTATGATGCGGTTAAAAGACTTGATATTTCAACGCCAGTAAAGGAACCTACTGCCAATCAGGCAACGCCTCAGAACAAAAAGTCTTCCCAGCCACAGTTAGTAATACCTCATAAACAGGCAAACTACAAAAGTCCAAAAAGAAGACAACTGTTCCGAAAAAGGACTCCAAAGCCATCAGAGTGGAAAAGAAACAAGCAAAAAATGTTCAGAAACAAAGGAATGTCTTACATATCTAGCAGAGGAATACAAATTCAGTCTCGGAAAATAGGAAATGTTGACTGTTCAAAATGCAGGTTTAAGTGTTCCTCGAAGATTGCTGGGGAGGAAAGACAAAAGCTATTCTCAACGTTTTGGGGCATGGTTGATTATGAGAAACAGCGATCATTCCTGTGCCAACACATTATACAGAAGGATACAAAGGATGGAAAAAGAAAATCAAAAGCTAATGCATTTCATCTTACCGTTGATGAAAAGAGTCACCGTGTCTGCAAAACCTTTTTCCTGAAAACTCTCGATGTTGGCAAAAAAGCAGTTGAGCACGCACTAAAGAACAAGTGCCATGGAACATATGTTGGACATGATAGACGTGGAACTTTTGCTTCCGGAAACAAAACTCTGCAGTGCTTCACCGACATGATTCACGAGCATATACGATCATTTCCCATCATGGAATCCCACTATTCACGAGCAAAGACCAGAAAACAGTACCTAAGTGCAGACCTCAACATTAAAGTGATGTATGGTCTTTTCAAGGAGAAATACTTTCCTGACAAAAAGTGTCCAGTGAAAGAGAGTATCTATCGAAAAATCTTTTGTGAGAATTACAACCTGTCGTTTCACAAACCCAAAAAAGATCAATGTTCTACATGCACGCTTTATGAACAAAGGAAAAAAGATGAAACAGTTGATGAAGATGCAGAAGCAGTTTATAGAGTACACCAAGAGATGAAAGAATGGACAAGAGAAGAGAAACAGAGGGATAAGACAAAGGCGAAACATGATAAAACCTTTCATGTTTCTACTTTTGACTTGGAGGCAGTCTTGTCTACACCTTGCTCCCTTGTAGGTGAGCTGTATTACAAGAGAAAATTAAGTTGCTACAATCTTTCCTTTTATTCACTGTCGGATCAAAAAGGAACATGTTATCTGTGGGATGAAACACAAGGCGGACGAGGATGTAATGAGATTGGATCATGTGTTCTGAAGCAGATAAGTCTTCTCGCAACACCTCAGAAGATAAAGGAGGTTACATTTTACTCGGATACCTGTGCAGGACAAAACAGGAACCAGTTTATGGCTAGTGGCCTCCTGTATGCAATGAAACAGCATCCCAACAANCACTTTGAGTCAGAATTGTTTATGTAACTTGCAGCGGCCACGGTGTAAGTACTTTGAGTTAATTGAGCTTATATAGGTAGTATAAGTAATTTATGTTCATTTCTGGATGTTGTTAACTGTGCAGTTCGGTAATCTCAACAGTGTTGACACTTCGACGGTCGTAACACGTGGTATCAATGTACGATGTGCAGACAGAACTGTAATTCTCTTTTATGAACTCAAATAACGATGTTGCTGTGCTTTATTGAACCTTTATTGATGTTTGAACGATGAAAGTATAATATTCGCCCATATTTGTGGAATTTTCGTAAAAGAAGGGATCGTCAGTTTGTGTAAATTTTCGATCTATGGAAGCTCATAGTTGCCATACTGCTGTCTATGCTAAAACTACTACATATTTCAAATTCATTTTTTCTACGTGTATTCTTACACTTTTCTGTTTCTGTTTATTACAGACTTTTACCGAACAATATCCACACATGTAACATACCATGCAAAGGCAATTTTGTTTGTTTGTTTGATTTTGTTTAACGTCCTATTAACAGCTAAGGTCATTTAAGGACGGCCTCCCCTGGGTGCAAGATGCATGCGTGTAGTGTATGTGTGTGTATATTGGGAGGCTGCGATATGTTCGTGTTTGTCTCCTTGTGATAGCGCGAAACTGATGCCGACTTTATAGTGCTACCTCACTGAAACATTCTGCCGAAGACACCCAGCAGGACGCCCCACCCGGTCACATTATACTGACAACGGGCGAACCAGTCGTCCCACTCCTAATTTGCTGAGCGTTAAGCAGGAGTATAAACTACCATTTTTAAAGACTTTGGTATGTCTCGGCCAGGGGACAGAACCCAAAGCCTTCCTCACAGGGGCGAACGCTCAACAAATGGCCAAAAGTGAGGCATTGTCAAGGGAGACATTAGGAAGAAGAAAGTTATTTAGAAAGGAGAGAAGAGATAAGGTCCCAAATTTAGTCGCCTCTTACGATCATGCAATTGGGGGCAGCAGGTACAATTCTTA
>NW_018480061.1:414935-427966 GCF_002113885.1 Mizuhopecten yessoensis | reverse complement strand
TTGGTCCAAAATGTGATTTCCCTATATAAACTATAGTAAAGTTTACCCCCTCCCCAGGGGGAAACGTGAGACCCCAGGGTCATGAAATTCACAATTTTGGTAAAGCACCTTAAGACCCTTCCATCTATGAAGAGTATTTGATTCTACCATATCTGGGTCTTGAGAAGAAGATTTTTGAAATTTTAGTCAATTAAACCCTTTTTGGCCCCGCCCCTCAGGCCACTGTAGGCTTGGAACTAAACCGGCCACTATTTTTGTTGACCTTTGTCCATGGAAGGTCCCTGCAAAATTTCATTGAAATGAAATTTTGGGTGGGGCAGTCCGCAAGGCCAACCTGGAAGCATATGTGCAATAATCTCTTTATACTCAGCAATTATATATATACGGTTATAGGGTGGGGCTCTCAACTGTTTCCAAGCAGTGACTCAGAAACTAGGTCCCTAGGGGTTCGGTCAGACCCCAGGGTCTATTCTGATATCATGATTGCATTCGTCTCTTTATGCCCAGCATTTGTATATATAGTCCTTCGGACCAGGTGAGCTAAAAATCCGTCACAAGCTAGCTGGTATTTACTCTGACGAAGTTTACAGTTCCGTTCATGAAACGATATCAGTCGATCGACACAGCTAGCCATATACGGGTATACTGGACGAGTGATAACAGTGTCCATCTGTAATACTATCTGCAACGGTTCGCAGTCAAATGAATAGGTATGTCTGAACTTCACCGATTTTCTTCACATATTTCTTTATCTTTTCGCTATAACTTTGTTTAACATAGTTTTCAGCCCTCAGACGTTCGTCTTGCATCAGACGTTGTAATGTTGCTAAAGGTATACAAAATTGTACGGTGAATTCACGCCAAGTATTTTCCGCTTCCAAATGGTTAGTATAGATTAATGCTTCGTGAAAATGTAAGTCTGTGATAACATCGGGGGAAAACATCAGACATTCGTGTTCATGTTGACTAGCTCGGCGATTCTCACATCCTAAACGTACTGTCCCTGCAGGTAGGGCGTAAGAATTGTACCTGCTGCCCCCAATTGCATGATCGTAAGAGGCGACTAAATTTGGGACCTTATCTCTTCTCTCCTTTCTAAATAACTTTCTTCTTCCTAATGTCTCCCTTGACAATGCCTCACTTTTGGCCATTTGTTGAGCATTCGCCCCTGTGAGGAAGGTTTTGGGTTCTGTCCCCTGGCCGAGACATACCAAAGTCTTTAACAATGGTAGTTTCTACTCCTGCTTAACGCTCAGCAAATTAGGAGTGGGACGACTGGTTCGCCCGTTGTCAGCATAATGTGACCGGGTGAGGCGTCCTGCTGGGTGTCTTCGGCAGTATCTTTCAGTGAGGTAGCACTATAAAGTCGGCATCAGTTCCGCGCTATCACAAGGAGATAAACACGAACATTTCGCAGCCTCCCAAAATACACACGCATGCATCTTGAACACAGGGGAGGCCGTCCTTAAATGACCTTAGCTGTTAATAGGACGTTAAACAAAATCAAACAAACAAACAAACAAACCTAAACATACGAAAAGTTTCGATATTTTTGATTTAACAACGTATGCATAAGAGAGACACAGCAGATGTTTTACTATTCTTCGATAGGCCTTTTCTTCGGCTTTTTCGATGAAATAATTCTGCAATCTTTTAGGAAACAAATCTGTGTTTAATTCCATTATGGTATGGTGGTGAGGTGGTTTGGTATTTAAATCATTAACATCATCTGTTGAAACAGGCAGTCTTTTGACCACCTTATGTGTTCCGTTTTGATATCGTCGAAATAGTTCCAATTTTTAAAAGTGACTCCATACATGAAACACGAAACACGATCTTCTATTCCCATATAGAAAAACCCATTACTTGCCAGTTGATATGGAGAATGATGGTGATGTTTTGGCCAATTAGCAAACGTATCTGCACGGTCGCAACATTTGGTTAAGGATGGGTGACGTGGACGTATGATAGGTAATGAATGACTTACTATACAGCTGTCTGTGACGTTGTCCATGTTATTTTTCTACAAATGCACAGATACACCAAAAACTCTCTGATAAAGTTAAAAGTTTCTTTAAAAATTCTCCCGATAGTCTCGTTCTCTTTCCCTCTTCAATCAGACAAATTCTAAGCTCACCTTTAAGTTTTCTGATGACGACTTCCTTTGTAAGGCTGAGTCGACAAACTACTCTGTTGGATGAAATGTCTGTTATACTGATGTCTTCTTTCTTGATCTGATCGATGTGAGCTTGAGCCATTGAAATGAAGCATGTCAAAATCGCTCTCCCTTTATATGCTCACATACTGGACCGATATCACGCAAGATCTGTCCATGTGTAGTTGCTATATAACATTAGACTGGACCGATTGTTACATGCACCGCTTTCTTTGAGCGTGCACTTAACATTAGACTGGACCGATTGTATTGATTAATAACTTATAGCAGGCTGTATGAACCGTTACATGAACTGCATGGACTGTTACATGGACCGTTGAATACTCTTAATATATTACTACTCACATCATCTCAATCTACATTATTAACATCATGAACAGAGTCTATCCCAGGTACCACATACTAGGTAGGTCGATGTTCTGTTTATTGTATAGGCTAGAATAATACTTTTTATATATTCGGAACTAGTATAGAATTAGAAGTAAAGAATTATTTATTCTTGAAATTATTATTTTCTGACTATTTCTAATTTACCTTTATATGTTCGCCGATGGGCGTGGTCAATATTTTTGTCATTTAGTAGAGCGAATGTATTTATTCTCACTAGAATTCTAGTTTATATATTTATAAATGGAGAACGTACCATTATAGTGTAAACCACATTTATATATTATTGCGTACGCCATTGTGTAAAGTATCTCGTCAATTATGTATTGTCCAGTTAAAGTCTGGTCGTTTGGAAAACGTGTGGTGTGGAATGTTACAATGTACGTGTGTATTGTGTAATACGTTATTTTAGTCAGGTGCGTTCGATACGAAGTGGATGTGTCTTATGTGTATATTTTAATGATTTACAGGGATTAAACTCCCGGACGAATAAAATGTTGAACCTCAAATCCTGGCTTAGTTATATCTGAGAATCTCCACGTCGGCAGGGAACCCTACAAACCCCCGTAATTACATTTATATACAATGAAATCATGCAGAAATACTTAATGATATAAACTAGAAATATTTTTATAAAGAATAATCATGTAGGTTATCATTTCTTGTATCAACAACCTTAAAATGGTAATTATGTAAGCAAGAGGGATATGTTATGTAATCAAAGAATCAGGAATAAATTATTTTTAAATTAATATTAATCACGCAATGGGTTACAATTGTTTGTTTGTTTGTTTGATTTTGTTTAACGTCCTATTAACAGCTTAGGTCATTTAAGGACGGCCTCCCCTGTGTGCAAGAAGCATGCGTGTTGTGTATGTGTGTGTATTTTGGGAGGCTGCGATATGTTCGTGTTTATCTCCTTGTGATAGCGCGGAACTGATGCCGACTTTATAGTGCTACCTCACTGAAACATACTGCCGAAGACACCCAGCAGGACGCCTCACCCGGTCACATTATACTGACAACGGGCGAACCAGTCGTCCACTTCTTATTTGCTGAGCGTTAAGCAGGAGTAGAAACTACCATTGTTAAAGACTTTGGTATGTCTCGACCAGGGGACAGAACCGAAAGCCTTCCTCACAGGGGCGAACGCTCAACAAATGGCCAACAGTGAGGCATTGTCAAGGAAGACATTAGGAAGAAGAAAGATATTTAGAAAGGAGAGAAGAGATAAGGTCCCAAATTTAGTCGCCTCTTACGATCATGAAATTGGGGTTACAATTGAAGGGAGTATTTCAGTCAATCTCACTCCTAGGCAGCAAGTCGATCGATCTCTTGCAGGTTAGGGCATTGTGTGCCGAGGGTCAGTTGGTAGGCAGATTTCCATTCCTTTACAATGATGCGCGTGATGGCGGGATTTAACTGTTTGATACCAGTGCACAGCTCAAACTTTGTATGCGTGCTGTCTATGGCACACACATATGTGTGCGTAGTACTGTCAGATGAGAGTGTGATGCATTCCCAAATAAATTCAATTGCACAGCAACATGAAAATACCGTCGAGACAAGAGTAATGATCAGCATGATATTCAATGGCGCCATTTTTTCTGTTATGTGTAAACACTAGCGGAACGCTTCTATACTGAGAGCAGAGCGCTGCATTCCGAATGATCTAAATACTGGGGTTGGGTCCATTCAGGATTTTGTCTGCCAGGATCACTAATGAAGATCATACTATTATCGAGATTACAAAACAGAACGATTTTAAAAAGCACATAACAAGACATACGATAAGATGGCATAAATATATACGAATATATTTCAATTGGTCTTGCATAAAAAATTGCATCATGTTTTAACACAAAATGCTTAATAAGTGTAGGCAACACGATCTGAAGTTTTAACCTGTTCCGATCGTATCAAAAGGTCCACGCGAAGGTTATTCTATAGTTACTGTTCTATAAAGGTTGCAGGAAAGGCAAAGTACTGACACCCCCGAGGTAAAATACTAACGACTTCGATGTGACGCCGATTCAATATTTTATAAAGGTGAACACCGAGTCTTAACTAGCTACCCCTTCAGCCATATCATTTCTGAAAACGTTTTTAAGTCTGTTTTGTGTATGTGCATGTTGGCTATCGTGCTCGTTCAGAAGCATATTCATGGTTGGTCTAAAGGGATTTGCTCATAAAAGACAAGTAAGTAATAAATGTAACATATCAAGCGTGCTAACGATAAAAAGAGATGGATTATTGATAAATGTAGGTGTGGCAGTTTGTCTTCAGAAGTGTAACGAAAAGAACATTTTGACAAATTTTAACTTTGAAATGCAAATGCCAGTAAGTATAATCATTTTGCATGTCTATCTTAAAAAGTATTTAACAAACTGTGGTATTTCTTTGTTCTATAGAACAGATAAGTTTTTGATATAAAATGTCCATTCTGTAAAATCAACCTACTGAGGGACCCCCTTGAGATGACGTAGAGGTCACGTGGTTCAGTGCTTAGAGACTTATTTGGTTCAGAAAGACGTATTCATAAATCTATAAATCAAACTTAACATTTCAACGGAAATTCAACAGAGCCAGACTTCGTAACAACTACGACAGGATAGAGTGTTTATTCAGGACTCTTTCTATAGTGGACTCAACCGTGGTATCAGCACGTGGTTCCTTTACAATGTTTGTTTACCTTTCGGTGTTCGGGTCACTGACTTCGGGGTTTGACCACACACACTTGCGCTGATTTAACATCAATTCTGGTGACAGCGATGGAGCCCAATTCTGGGACAAATTTCGTGCGTATACCCAATTCTGGGTCGAACATTTCGCCAGGCCGGACCATTGAGACCCAGAACTTAGTGTCAGACGATGTCTGCACAGTCGAGGCCACACTGGAGAACATTGAAGGCGGCCATTTTGTTGGCACCAGGCCTTCGTCTTCGACGAGTCGCATAAATTATGCTAATGAGCAAACGCGAGATGTGCGCGAGACTCGGCGAGAGGCTCCAATGACAACTTCCGGTTCCGTTTGTGTAGAACAACAACTGCTTCAGCAAAATGCGCTGATGATGAGACTAATGTCGCAAATGGCAGAGCAGAATAGTTTCAGGCAGAGTATTAGTGCAATGGCACAACACACTCGCGCACTGTCAGTGCATTCATTCACGGACCTGCTTGATCAGGAGTCCAACGAAGCTTCCAACGAAGCGAATGTTGATCATGAAATTGACAATGAGATGGGTGATGATCAAGATAGCACTCATGACGGAGAAACGGTTGAAGAATTCGGCCAAGACATTGAGCCGGACGACGCCGAGGCTTTGCTAGATAGAGACAATATCATGGGTGACATGGAACTCTTCTACAATCAACGGGAGAAGTGCTCACCAAACATCAGTGCTCGTCTAGCGAAACTGGTGAATGATGGAATCCAGTCCCAGATTGGCGAGGACAAAAGGAAAGACCTCCTTAACAAACACCTGCGACCAGGTAATTGTGAAAACTTGGTGGTACCTAGAGTGAACAAAGGTATCTGGACAACGTTGTCCAGGAAGGCCAGAGACACAGACATAAAATCTCAAAATTCACAAAGCCTCATTTGTAAGGCGTTCTTCCCCCTACTGCTCTTAACAGACAATCCGTTAAAAGGGACTAACACTGGCCTGGACCGGGATACCACAAAAGGGTTTTTAACCTCGCCAGCGTCAGGGTATCAAGGGCAATCGACAGGGTACAGCCAGTCGGGATCCAAGCCCTACTCTAGGGGTGGCAGAGGCCATGGACACGGATCCAGGGGTGCTTTTTTAGAGAATCGCTTCCCCAAGGGCCAAAAGAAATAAGGAACATTACAGCCCCAGTAGTGATAGTAAGTACCACTGAGCAAGATAGTGACAATAGTGTGATTGACTTGAAAATCTTGAACAACAGACCTGAAAATTTTCGGGGCGGGAAAATATCGGAATTCCGTAATAACTGGGTATCAATCACATCAGACAGTTCGTTGTTGACACAGTTACAAGGATATCATATTGAGTTCAACAACATTCCTGTCCAAATGTCAATTCCACACCAAATACATTTTTCAAAAAACGAAAGTGAATTTATTGACACAGAAATTACCAAACTTTTGTCAAAAAGTGTCATAGAAGTAGTTACCGCAGAGGACAACGGGTACATATCTACTATATTTCTCAGACCTAAGAAAGATGGTACATACAGATTAATTCTAAACTTAAAAAACTTGAATTATGATGTGGAATATGTACACTTCAAAATGGAAACACTAAAATCAGGAATCACTCTAATGACAAAAAATTGCTGGTTCGCTTCAATTGACTTGAAAGACGCTTACTACTCGGTGCCGGTTAGTCCGGATGATAGGAAATATCTTCGTTTTTTTCTGGGGCAACGTCTGTTATCAGTTTACCCGTTTACCCAACGGGTTGTCTTCAGGGCCCCGAGTCTTCACAAAGATTATGAAACCGGTGTTTTCTCATCTTCGAAAATTAGGTCATGCTAATGTATCCTCCTACATTGACGATAACTTATTACAGGCAGACTCTTATGACCAATGTGTAGCTAACATAGAGGCTACCGTTGATTCTATGGACTCGTTAGGACTTACCATTCACCCTGAAAAGTCGGTACTTAGCCTACTAGATGTATAACATTCCTTGGTTTTGTGTTAAACTCAGAAACTATGACAATATGTCTTACTAAGGGAAAAGCTGACAATGTAGTCCATGTGTGTCAGGAGCTCTTGAACACTAAAGTAACTAGCATCAGACATCTAGCACAAGTCGTTGGGAAAATGGTTGCTTGTGCTCCTGCAGTTCCACATGCCCCTTTATTTTATAAAACGTTGGAACATGAAAAAGACAGTGCACATAAGTTAGTGAAAGGGAATTTTAATAACACAGTGCGTATTTCCACAGAAGCTAGAGAGCAGGTATTATGGTGGATTAATAACATTCATCAGAGTGCTAATCCAGTGTACCGCGGGTCCCCTGACCTTGTTTTAGAGACGGACAGTTCTGGCACAGGGTGGGGAGGCCTTGTGAAAGGTGACGGACATGATCAATTACAGACAGGGGGACATTGGTCTCACAGTGAACAACAAAACCATATAAAAACTTCTGATCTTCCATAAAAGGAATTTTCCACCAAGGTTTTTAACAAAAGGTCATGGGAGAGGTTATCATGCGATGCTGACTAGATAATACAAAATGAACCTTTAACCAGTTTCGATTGTATCAAATGGTCCATATACAGGTCGCTTCTCCTTCGGTTAATAGACATCCCATGAACTTTTAACACAAAGAATCACATGATCAACTCAGCCCTATCTATTTGGTGGCAAGAGTGGCTGTTACACTTGGCATTTTTAGCGCGTGGAAAGGATCAGGATGACACAAGCGAGCCTTTTCGAAAAATAGAGAAATTTAGAGGAATTCGAGTATGAAAAAGCAGACAGCGACAAAGCAAGAAAACTAGTAATGCCATTTACAAGCGCGCTGTCGTTTAATGTCACATATTTGGATAAATCGGATGATTTTTACCTCCATATCAACAAAAAGAAATGCGAAAAAGCATATTATCTCCCCTTGTCATGGGGGGAGGTGGACGAAGTTGGATTGGAATATATAAAGAACAAGTTTGAAGAACATTTGCCTTGGTTGAAGAAGGCGTAAGAAGTCATCATATCATTACGTTCATGTGTATAAATATACATAATCTAACTATTGTTTTTAAATTTGCACAGGTTAAACAAGAACAGGAAGTGGCAAGCTGAGCTAATGTGTTTATATCATCATCTTATTAATCATGTGGCACGACAGCGTCTCACAATCTTATCGTATTTCAGTTGGCACAGGTTAAACAAGAACGGGAAGTGGTAAGTTTGAATTAACAAAGCATGCCTTATACTTACATCTTTTATATTTAATTTCTATCAATTAATCTCTTTGTACCTATTACACTAATATTCTTCTTTCATCTCACTGCTTGCATCTATCTATATTTACATAGAGGATGCATCCTTAAAAGAGGCCAAACCATCCACAGCAGCAACCAATACAACAGCAGCAGCAGCTCCAGCAACTTCCACAGCAACTGCTTTTGCCGCCTGCAAATGAGTTTCTGCTTTTCTAAAAATAATACTACTAACTCAAATTCAGTAGATTAACACACATCTTTATTGATATATATATATGTATATATGAACATTTTTAACAACTAACTTATGATTAACTTATAATACTAGTGCTGTATTTCTATTTACATTCTTAGAAATATTTTAAAACCTAAAAATCCTTACATTTTTGTATACGTTTATATCAAATAGGTAGCCAGTTCTTTTGCATAGATTTGCTTCTTAAATTGATTCCAAGATTAAATTTATATCTTATTTAATAATTGTATTAGTTAAACATTTTGTGAATGAGTTTTGCCATTTCTTACATATCTACTATTACATTGGTGTAAGGTTTACAACGTTGTTTGGTAATGACCGAAGGCATAGCTATCGTAGAAATTTGATAGGATCCAACGCTTATCGTCAAAAGCGCACAGTCCTGATTTGTTGATGTTATACACGTATAACTGATGTCTATCGCTCCTAATTTTGTTTTGTTTGCCAAAAAGACATTCTTTGTACATTTCGTGACGCAAGTCACGCTTGATGGTAGCTTTGGCAATGCCTTTAGCCACTTCCTTTTCCTTGAATGAATTTGTAGTGATTCTCATATTTACAAAAGTAAAAGTTTCAGGAACCGCATATTGAAAACTGTACATTTTAGCGTGAAGTACTACAAACTCTTGGATAGGATGGCCTGCGGTTTCTTCTTTAAAATAACCGGGTATTTTTGTTGTTGCTTGAACTGTCACAGAAGTGCTCCATGGGATAATTTGACAAGTCGAATACATGTCTGTCTTGTAACATATCAACATAGATGTTATATCACAGAGCACGTGATAACAAAAACTGTCGGTGTCGGGGATTAATAACTTTATCCCATCTCCATATTTCGGTTTGAGATAATTATGGTAACAAGAGGCCCAATGGCTTATATTCAAGGTCGAAGGTGCCAAATATGTTTAAAACCTTTAAACAACTTCTTCTGAATAACCAAGAGGCCTAGGGTAATGATATTTGGCCAGTAACATTATGGGATGAAGGGCAACCAAGTTTTTTCAAATAAATGACCTTGACTTAAATTCAAGGTCACAGGGGTCAAATATTTTTAAATCCTTTAAACAGCTTCTTCTCAATAACCAAGAGGCCCAAGATAATGATATTTCGCCAATAACATGCTGGGATAAAGGGCTAGCAAGGTTGACTGAAATTTCAAAATTTCTGCTCAAGATCGTGATATGGTAGAATAAAATACTCTTTAAGGATGGTGGGTCTTTTGGTGCTTTACCAAAATTGTGAATTCATGATCATGACTCTAGGGTCTCACATACGCCCCTGGGAAGGGGTAAGTTTTTGCTATAGTATGTTTCAGTTATCTTTTGTGAACCTTTAAATAAAATACATCAAATAGACATCAATAAAAACAGAGTTCATATTTAATTATAGTGAGGATAACTTATTTGTGTTTTTATGAAATATAACAACAAGTAGTAAATGGTTAGATTGGAAATAGCCATCACAAAACCGGAAGTTTTGTTCACTAACCGGAAATAGTGCATTATGGGATAATCAGCACCTAGGTAAGATGGCAGGGAAGAATGCATCAAAATAACCTTTTAACGATGTTATTTGTTTGTCAATTTTAGCATTTTATGTATCAATTAATAATTTAAGAAGTCTTTAACATTATTGATGAAAGCAAACCGTTTCACAACATGTTTTAAATGTGAAATCACGCACAGACTACAACTCGTCTGTAAACATTGCCGCCGCGCAATCATTGATTGATAGTTTTGGAATTATTCAATTATAAAAGAGCACGAACTTTAAGATACAGAGTTGTATTCAAGAATTGTGTAAAGGTCCTGGTCTGTGTGACAAGTTTTTGCCATGCTAAAAATGCCGCCCAGCATTAAGCACGCCCTTGTGTCCTCTGCGTACCTTGTAATGTAAAAGTGCCTATACACGCACTCAAACTTCAATTTTCGACACAGAATATAAGGAAATATATGCCATTTTCACCATTTTAAACTTCTTTTCCAAGTTGTGGATTTACTGAGGAATTAGTAACAATGACATCCTTCACCCTCGCCACTAATATCGCCACGGAAGTAAACCTAAACCAACTTTTCTTGCCACAAAGCAAAGAGGTGACGATAACTCATCTTCAAGTTCAAGCCGCATGTTATTGCATTAACAAGCGATGCAATGCTTCCATCAATACAGAGGTATCAGCAACGACAACTTACAAATGCCAGAAATGTCACAATAAAATGAATACTAAATTGTTAACCAAAACCTTAAAAACCACCATATTTGCGCAAGATGATCAGCAATACCACATTCCACACAATGTCACATAATAGGCAGATTAAAATATAATGACCAATATTTAGTTTAGTTTAGAAATTGACACATTGGAAAAAAACCTTCTGTTATAACCTCACGTGTATACTCTAGCCGGAACGTTTTCGGTGATATTTGTTTTATTAACGTCTGAGGTGTTCCCAATGAAACCACGATTTATTTTCCGACCGAAATTCGTTCATCTCGTTGACAAATATGGCGACTCCATCAAAGATACCGAAAACAGAAACATCTGATCATCAATCACCGATAAAACAGCCCACAAAACAACACTCGCTATTTCAACTGCGTTCTTCAGACTGAAGGAGGGGTACATCATGCTGTCGTCAGGTTCTCGGCCGAAAACAGAGAATTGTTTCTCCGTGCTTCAGACAAGGTTGTAAGGACAAATCTGTTGTCGGAAAGTGCGCAGTGTAGTCGGCGGATCACATTTTGGAGACAGCGGGTTTTGGAAAAAGAACTTATCTTTTATGAGTGTGGACGGGGTACATCTGCATGCCCAGGCACAGAGGAAATACCCCCAGAGCGTCAATGCTGCTATATAAACAGTTGGAACCAGGTATGATGTGCTATCTAAAGCATAGTATTATGCACTGCTTGTATGTCATTGTGTGTCGCAATGTATTGTATAGTACACTAACTCTGGATCTGCCCAGTGTAACTACCAGTAAACATATATATACCACCATTGTAAGTTTCCGTACACTATACATGTAACACAGTGCCAGTCCAGCTTATAACCAGGAAATAGTTTGATACATTCCTAAATTCCTAATATATGCAGGCACTAGATATTGGTTTGTCTGCTCGAGTAATATAAGGCAATATTTCTTAGATATATATAGTTATTATGGTCTGAAGTACAATCCAGTTTACCTCAGCATTTAATTTATGTTGACAGGGGTTCCATATACAGTTAAAGACATGTCCATCTCTCTAAATCTGTTTACAGTTCATGATACTTTGTTCACTTTGTCAGTAGCATGGGTGCATGTGTGCAGATATGTATCTCTATACCTGGGATGAATTTACACAATACCTGTACCATGTACAAATGTAACTCACCCCAAAAAAACATCATTTTGTATTTAAGGCATGGACAGATCTAGAGTTACACCATTCAATTTCTTAATGACCTTCCCTAGTCTGTTAGATGTATACATCACCAATGTGATACACTAAAAATTATCATCTGATGTACAATTTCTTCATCATCTGGTCAAAAATGCCAGTGCACATGTTTTACACATATAAATTCACCAATAGTCAAGTGTTGCACAGTTCATTTGGTAATTGTACAGTATATATTACACTGTACTATGTAATAGTTGGGTGTACAGTATTACACCATCTTGAAAACAGTTCCAGTGTTTTACAATATTTTTACAATATTAAAAATTATTCCTAAAATATAATTTAATTTATCATATGAAGACATACGCCATATTCAATAGTTTAAAAATGTTGTGTACAATATTCCTGATATTCGCGTCTTTGTTTCTGAGCATGAGAGTTATTTCCCTTTATTCGGAATTTAGAGTTATCGTTCTTTACCATTTCCTTTGAGCAGCCATCACGAGTATTCAGAAACCTTTAAGCCTTTTTAATCGTCCGGATCTCAGCTTTTTGTACCATATTAATTGGTCTGAATACTGCTGGTTATACTCTTAGTGGTTGGCTGTTGGGTTTGTATGTGATCGGATACCGATGATGGTTTTTTATGTGTTGATATTTAACTGTCAATGTTTACCTTGCGGGACGGTGTATTTTGACTGTTGGCCACGAGGTCTACGATTGATCAAACTGATCAAGGTGGCAGTGCGGTTAATGTCATTTTCAGCAATCTCCCTCTTTGTAAACACAATAGAGATTAGAGATTATACTAGGGAATCGTATTGATGTATTATTAATTGGAGCTGTTTTGGGGATAAATGGGGGTATCTCCCCCCCCCCCCCCCCCCCCCC
>NW_018480061.1:398119-410863 GCF_002113885.1 Mizuhopecten yessoensis | reverse complement strand
TCAGCTTTTGAGTTTGGGGGAATATCCTGGTCCCAGTTTCCTCCATCTTTTTGGCTGTCGCAGCTGATTTTATCTTCGACAACAGATTGCTGTTGATTTTTTACAGACTTGTAAGTTAAGTCTTATTGAAATTTATAGTCAAATAGTTTCAGCTATTGAGTTTGGGGGAATATCCTGGTCCCAGTTTCCTCCATCTTTCTAGCTGTCGTAAGGTCGAAGTACTTGGCCATTATTCGCCACAACTTACTCAGTATATATAATTAATTAAAACCAAACAGTGAAATTAATTTTCGGTCTTTGTTATTATTTGATATGCTTCTATTTGATAAATTTATATCAACAGTGTAAAGTATTACACTGTAAGCGTTTGGTATACAGTACTATACCCTCTGGGCAACATAACTCATGTTTAATTAGTGTTATACTATTTATTTCATCAGTGTGAAAGTAATACACTAGATGTGTTCTATGTGTATTTATACCATATAGCTAATGGTTCTAATGTAAGCAATTTTATTTATTAAGTGTACAGTATTACACTTTAATGGTTCGGTATACAGTATTATACCAACTCAGACATGCATCTGGTCAACAGTACTAGTGCAACACACTATTTCATCAGTGTACAGTATTACACTGTCTTGGTTCGGTATACAGTATTATACCATCTGGTCAACAGTACTAATTCTACACATTATTAGCTCACCTTGCACGAAGTGCCAAGTGAGCTTATGCCGTGGCGCAGCGTCCGTCGTCAATATTTTACTTTAAACGACTTCTACTTAGTAACCGAAAGGCCTAGGGTGTGTATATTTGGCGAGAAGCAAACTGGGATGAAGGGCTACATAGTTGGTGAAAATTAATGACCGTCACCCATTGTCAAGGTCACAGGGGTCAAATATGTTAAAAACTTAAAACAACTTCTGAATAACCAAATGGCCAGGGTGATGATATTTTGCCAATAACATGCTGGAATGAAGGGCTACTAATTTTGTTCAAACAAATGACATCCGTGTTATTGTGATCATAATACACAATTTAATTTGTACAGTGCTCTGTACAGTAGCATATCACTTGCATTAATACCTTGTATGATTGAAGCTTCACCATACAATTATCTTGTCCAGTACTTATACGTATACACAGTACATGTATATCATTATGTTGGTGTACCCTATTAATTATGCGTGTACATGATTGACAAAAGTAGGTACCACAGGACATGTTTCATGATTTTTGGTTCTCTTAATAATTTTTCAGGAATCAAAGATTAACCTGTCATGGCTCCCAAAAACAAAAAAAGAGTCTCCTCCATTGCATCAGACACTGAACCTGCTATAGGGGACACAAATGTCAGTGGCCCAAAAAGACGAAGAGCCACTCCATCAAGTTCTAAAACCATTGGGTCCAACTCCCAGTCTCAGGATTTGTTTGTTTGTTTGTTTATGTTTAACGGCCCATCGACGGCTGTGGTCATTTAGGGCCATGGTGATTTATTTATTTATTTTACTTTTTTAACAAACATGTGAATAGCGAAGATAAAATAAGATAAAATGGTTCATTTTAAAAGTATTCGCATTGTATGTGTAGATAATAAAAAAATAAATAAAAGGGAGTTAAAATAATAAAAGAGATAACGAATAGATGATATGGAATATGCGATATATATATAACGTCAAAAATGATAAGGTGGGTTAAAAGACATCAGAGTCTATAAAATAGCCCGATGTCTTTCAAATAGTTAAATAATGCCTTCGAATCCACGGAACTGAAAAGTGTTTTCATATCCGGGACTCGGAAGTAGTTATCACGAATGTGTTTAAAATCGGAACATTCTATTAAAAAATGCTCCACTGTAAATGGAGTGTCACATGCGTGGCATGAAGGTATATCTTCTCGTTTTAAAAGGTACGAATGAGTAGGATATGTGTGCCCAGTGCGGAGCCGAGCGAGGACAACTTCCTCTCTACGATCTTTCCGACTGGGAATAGATGTTTTAAGTTTCGGTTGTATCTTAAAAAGTTTGTTGTTGGTCTCCAGAGACCAGCGTTTCTGCCATTCATTTTGAATGGCTGTACGAATAGTAGGTTTAAAATCTGTGTATGGTAGTTTGATATTTGTTTGTTCGAGATTCAATGCATTTTTTGCTTCCCTGTCAGCAAATTCGTTGCCTTTTATTCCGACATGGCTCGGAATCCATAGTAAAGTTATTTTAGACTTTTTTAATATACGAGATATTCGAAGAGCAAGGTTTTGTACGATTGTGTTTTTAGGATCTCGTAACTGTAAACTCTGTAGGACAGATAGAGAGTCTGAACAAATAATTGCCTTTTTAATGCGGTGTTCATCGATATGGTCGAGGGCCAAACCAATGGCGCATGCTTCAGCAGAAAAGATGGAGGCGCCGTCTGGTAGTCGGACTGAAGTGCAAGTATTGGCAGTACAGCAGGCTGCTGCCACTTTCTCACCTTCTTTGGAGCCATCGGTGTAAAGTTGTGTATGAGAAGGGTAATTCGAAATGCATTCCCGAAAGGAGGATTTGTGTTCTTCGGGCATAACACTTGATTTCCCTCGCTCATGTAATGTAAAGTTAAAATCGGGGGTTTGAATGGTCCACGGAGGAACATCAGATATGTTAAATTCAGCTATGTCCGTCAATTTTATGTTGAGTTCTTGCAGGAAATTCAAAATTCGGATACCAAATGTTGGCAGAAGTTTTTGGTTTTGCGTAAATATGTTTTGGTATTTGGGGTTGAATACTTGGTTGAAAGCAGGATTTTTAGGGTTTGATTTTAATTGAGTTGCAAATTGTAATGAAAGTTTTATTCTTCTGTCATAAAGGGATGGTTCATTTGCTTCCACGTACAGGCTTTTTACAGGTGTTGTTCGAAAAGCTCCCAGGGCAAGACGTAGCCCTTGGTTATGGATTGGATCTAGCATCTGAAGGTACGAACTGCGCGCTGACCCGTATACCATAGAACCATAATCCAGTTTTGTTCGAATAAGTGATCTGTATAGGCGCAAAAGCATTTCACGATCCGCTCCCCAATCAGTATGAGAAAGGACTCGTATAATGTTTAACGCCTTGGAACACTTATCCTTCAGATACTTTATATGTGGTATGAAAGAGAGTTTCGAATCAAAAATGAGGCCGAGAAATTTAGTCTGTTCAACAACAGGAATTCTAGTGCCATCGAGTGTTAGATTTGGGTCATTGTGTGCTTTTCGTTTTTGACAGAAATGCATGCACACAGTTTTGGATTTAGAGAATTTGAAGCCGTTTTCGTCTGCCCAATTTTGTAGTTTGTTTAAACTCTGTTGAAGTTGTCGTTCTATCGTGTGCATGTTCTTAGATCTGTAACAGATCAAGAAGTCATCCACAAATAACGACCCTTCTGTTGATTGACCAAGACATTTGACTATATCATTGATTTTAAGACCAAACAGTGTGACTGATAGGATTCCACCCTGTGGGACTCCCATTTCCTGTTTAGACGTTTCAGAGAAAGTTGAACCAACGCGGACTTTGAAGTGTCTATCTGATAGGTAATTGGATATAAAATTGGGGAGGTTTCCACGTACGCCAAGGTCGTGAAGATCTTTCATGATGCCATACTGCCATGTAGTATCATAGGCCTTCTCAAGATCAAAGAACACGGAGACAAGGTGTTCTCAGGAGATGCAAACATTTGACATAGACTATGACGCAGCTATGTTGAGGCAAATGGCACCAAGTCAGCGAGCCGCTCTTGATCCTTAGGCCATGGACATGCACACTGTGGAGGAGGCTGTACCTACAAGGGAACCAGCAATGGCTACAGCGGTGCTTACAATCAACAGCAGTTAATCAACATCCTACCTGCCAGACCAACCCCATAGTCCCTAATCATTTGCCATTGGTGGGTCAAAACAAGGACATGAACAGTGGTTCCCCAGTGATGTCATTATTAGAAAATTTGTTCGGGAGCAAGGGTTAGTGTACGGATCCATCCACAAACACAAACAGTTCCTACATTGATCTGTCAGCAGGAATCCCTTTAGATGCTGGGGTCTCTGATAGACTTAGAAATAAAATATGGGGAGAAGTGTTTATGAAAGTGTTGCTCCCAACATATACACAGGAGCCAGTCTCTGTACATATTTCAGCTGGTTCCCTCAACAAACCCAGAAGCAGCAATTGTCCATCGATCAATGGACAACATGCTTCACCACCTTTATTGCAATTTATATAATTAAATCCCCAAAAGAAGCAGCAAACCTAGGAAGTATGCTGCGACAATCCGCGACCTTGCAAGCAATCATGATGTGGCATGGAGACATTATGACGAAACAGTTCATCGTCTCGGACAAGCCCATCGACCTCCCTGGCAAAAGCCAATAGATGAGCTTATATACAAAAGCAGCTAACCAGCGGTCTTTTCGTGGCCAACAGCAGCAAAGAGGCCACAAAATGTGCAACGGTCTCCTTTGTCTACAACAGAGGGATGATATGCACAGCATCCCCATGTAAATACAAACACCTGTGTCATATCTGTTTATGCAACCACACCAAAGCAAAATGTTTCAAGGCCAAACATGGTACCACAGGTTACCCAGCAAACAAACAGGCCAGTCACCAACATTCCAACACCAGTTTATCATGAGGTTCTCAAATCAGAACAAGTTGGGTATGACAGTTCTTCAACTGCAACCATTTTGTCTGGTTTTTCCATTGGTTATGAAGGAGGGCATGCTAACTTATATTCTAAAAATCACAAATCAGTTAGAGATAACATGAAAGCAGTATCGGAAAAAATTCAAAAGGAACTACAAATGAATAGAATTTCGGGAACATTTACAAAACCCCCTTTTAAGTCTTTTGTTTGCTCTCCCTAGGCCTTATCCCAAAATCTGTCCCCGGGAAGTTCAGACTTATACATTATTTGTCATATCCAGAAGGAAATTCAATCAATGCAGGAATTTCCAAAGAAAAATCGAAAGTCACTTATGATACCATTGACACATTTATTTCTTTCGTAAAAAGTTTCGAACAGGTTGTTTATTAGATATAATTACCTATCAGATAGACACTTCAAAGTCCGTGTTGGTTCAACTTTTTCTGAAACATCTAAACAGGAAATGGGAGGCCCACAGGGTGGAATCCTATCAGTCACCCTGTTTGGCCTTAACATGAATGATATAGTCAAATGTCTTGGTCTATCAACAGAAGGGTCGTTATTTGTGGATGACTTCTTGATCTGTTACAGATCTAAGAACATAAACACGATAGAACAACAACTTCAACAGAGTTTAAACAAACTATGGTATACGGGTCGACGCGCAATTCGTACCTGCAGATGCTAGACCCAATCCACGTCTAGCCCTTGGAGCTTTTCGAACAACACCTGTAAAAAGCCTGTACGTGGTAGCAAATGAACCATCCCTTTAAGACAGAAGGAAAAAAAATGCATAACAGTTTGCAGCTCAATTAAAATCAAACCCTAAAAATTCTGCTTTTGACCAATGATACAACCTAAAATACCAAAACATATTTACGCAAAACCAAAAACTTCTGCCAACATCCGAATTTCCAATTTCCTGCAAGAACTCAACATAAAGTTGACAGACATAGCTGAATTTCACATATCTGATGTTCCTCCTGCCCATTCGAACACCTGATTTTAATTTTACATTACATGACTTAGCTATTTGCTTTGATCTATCAGCGCTTAAAAATAGTCGAGATAGGTAGAATCTCCCAAAATGTTCATTCTGATTAAGCAAAGAATACAATAACCGCTGGTTTAAAAAATATTGTCTCGATAACGACATTCATTATTTTACTACACAAAACGAAATGCACGCCCCTATGGTGGGGCGCGTTAATAGAACATTTAGGACGGCCTCCCCTGTGTGCAAGATGCATGCGTGTAGTGTATGTTTGTGTATTTTGGGAGGCTGCAATATGTTCGTGTTTGTCTCCTTGTGATAGCGCGGAACTGATGTCGACTTTATAGTGCTACCTCACTGAAACATACTGCCGCAGACACCCAGCAGGACTGCACCCGGTCACATTATACTGACAACGGGCGAAACCTATAAACATAGAGACAAACACTGATGAATAGATTCTATAAACAAACCTGATAAAACAAAAATTGATGAAACAGACAAACCCGATAAAGACGGAAAGAAGAAAATCAATACAAATCAACCTGATGAGACTAAAAATGAAGACAAACAAACACACAAAGCAGAAAGGAGGGCGATTAGCATAAACCGGTCAAGCGTAAGATCTAGTTTTCCCTCTATTTTTGTACCACCGTGTATAATCACATTTCCATGAAGTCACACATTCCACCCTCCCCACTACCACTGTGTGTATAGATACAAAGAATGTCCCATTAGCCCTCCACTATTGGATTATCCCTATATAAATAGCCTCTTCAAATATTGCACCATTCCCTCTGTGTACATAAATAAACCCTTCAACGACATCGGCTCATAGTTTAATCGAGCACCAACGACAAATTACCCTCGATCGAGCGGTTATTGCGATGTCATGGCGGAGCAACTGCGAGAATCAAAAAGAGCGCTCGGAGAAGACAAAGAGAATCAACCCCCTACCAAACAACTAAGACTGGCTAGTTCCGGGGTTACCAATGTCACATCTTTGATAAACGAATCAGAAGATTAAATAACTTTTGGCATCCCAAGAAAGACTGTTCTCATGCCCTCGCTGTACTGTCTCTTTTACAAGGATAGACAATTTGAATAGACACATTAGTCTACCATACCTGTACCATCTCACGCAGTCTCCCGTTGCCGAACCTGTAAATACATACCAGTATTCGGATGAAAGCAGCTTAAATGGCTCGGCCAATGTGAGATCCACTTATCCAAATGATGGTGACAATGCTGACTTACTTTCTTCAGTAATACCAAGGGGGGAGTAGTGAAGCACGGAGCGGAGCGGTCATTAGTTGCACGGTATCAAGTGGTGCCTGACAGAGGAAATGATGATGGAGGCTCAAAACAATTTTCATTTAATATTTCATGAATTGAATGCTTTTCGAATAGTAGAATGCTACTATGATGTTGAGGACGAAGAAGAAATATATGAACATGAATTTGGGAGATTTCAGCAAAACCTCTTCTAATGGAGCAAGATGCATCAACGAGGGATTTACCTGGAATTACATAGACCAGCACATAACAGAACTGGTTATACTATCCAATTGCTTTTGAACAAAGTAAGTCTGTATCTTTAAAAAAAATATGAAGTACTATGCACTCAAGCTGTCTTTGTATTTAATCCACACTACACACAATTTCGTTAACCACCTTGCAAGTGTTTGTTTGCTAATAAGCGTGAAATCATTTGCATGAACAAGAGGCCCAATGGGCCTGCATCGCTCACCTGGTATAAAACTCACACTTGTAACCTTAAAAGTGATCTAAAATAAAGCTACAGGCAAAATATCAGTATTTATGATTAAAATTCATTTAAAAGACCCTGTTAATTTTTTTTAAAACATTTCACCACTGTGATTGAAAGTCGAACAAAGTTATTATGTTGAACACATTGTATAGCCTTTCATCTCGGGATGCAACTTGCAAAGTATAAACATACTGGGACCCATGGTTATTCATAAGAGGTTGTTTAAAGATTTTAAACAAATTTGACCCCTGTGACCTTGAATATAAGTCAAAGTCATTCACTTTAACAAACATAGTAGTCCTTGATCCCAGCATATGCTACTAACTAAATATCAACATCCTGAGCCTTTTGGTTATTCAGAACAAGTTGTTGAAATATTTTAAACATATTTGCTCCTTGTGACCTTGAATATGATTCAAGGTCATACATTTAAACAAACTTGGTAGCCCTTGATCCTAGTATGCTACTGACTAAATATCATCACCCAGGGCATTTTGGTTATTCAGAAGAAGTTGTTTAAAGTTTTTAACATATTTGACCCCTGTGACCTTGAATATGGGTGAAGGTCATTTATTTGAACAAACTTTGTAGCCCTTTATTTCAGCATGCTACTGGTCAAATATCATTACCCTGGGCATTTTGGTTGTTCAGAAGAAGTTATTTAAAGGTTTTTTAAGACAATTGACCCCTGTGACCTTGAATATAATTGAAGGTCATTCATTTGAACAAACTTGGTAGCCCTTCACCCTAGCATGCTACTGACCAAATATCATCTCCCTGGGCAGTTTGTTTATTGAGAAGAAGTTTTTTAAAGTTTATAACATATTTGACCCCTGTGACCTTGAAAATAGATGAAGGTCATTTATTTGAACAAACTTGGTAGCCCTTCATCCCAGTTTGCTTCTGGCCTAATATCATCACCCTAGGCCTTTCGGTTATTAAGAAGAAGTCGTTTAAAGTAAAATATTGACGCCGGACGACGGACGGACAGACGGACGGACGACGGACGGACGCCGGACGCCGCACCACGGCATAAAAACGATCAACAGTATATACAAAGTATACCTGCAATTTCGTGTCTCCTGGGTTTTAAATGGAAACCCCAGGAGGCACCAATTCAATTCATACATTTTGTTAAATATTAACAAAAAGTCTTGCATGACAATCACATTTATTTTTTGTCACAGATTACATCATCAGATTTCATAAAATCCAAATTTTAATTAGTATGTATCTTTAGTATGATACTAGACAACAGATGTGAAAAAATAATTAGGATCATCTAGGTGAAGTTCTATTTACATAAAGATTAGACTAACGCAGCAACTTGAATGTTAAGTGTAGGGGGTCATTAGTATAGGATTTTGCTCTAGGACATGGTTGTCTCTGGGTCACAACAAGTGGTTATTTTAGTGCTTGAAATAAAATTTAACCTAAGAAATGTTTCTAATTGATCACTGAATGGTCACATGATCGGACCACCTCCTAAAATAAGTATTTGCTGACCTAGTAACAGAATAAGTGACGTATCACTGATTTTTGTTGAATCATGTACTTTACTGTAAGGTTGTCAAAAGAAATAGAAAACATTTGATCTAGATCATTGAAAATATAAACAGCAACATGCTAAGAATCTGCGAAAACAACAGTGCAACAATTCTGCCAAAAAACTGAAAGTAAAATTAACTATGAACTAAATATAAAAACTTTAATAGGTTGGAAAGATGTAGATGTGAAAGTTTCATTTGATAGAATTATGCAAAAGTTAATTATTGAAACAATACTGTGGGATACTGCTAAAATATTAAGATTCAACACCAAAGGAGTATGTACACCTCAAAGAGGTTCAAGTGAAGAAGTCCATCACATTAGGACAACAACAAAATAGATACAACCTTCGAAGCATGCAGAAAAAGGTCAGTAAATGTATAAATAGTTTAGAAATATAATTAAATTTATTTCTTGCTTTATAACATTACAAGTATACAATGTTGTAAAATAAAAATATCTACTTGAATAAGTTAAAAGTTAGTGAGCACCTACCCGCATTGTATTGTTATCTAGCTATCGAGTATCTGTCCGCATTGTGCTGTTAGAAATACTACTTCTGGCATTATATTAAAATTTCACAACACATCATACCTGAAGAGTGCAACTCCTTTTTACATACTTTTTTTACAAAAGAGAAGGAAATGAAGAGGTGAATGTAGAAATGAATATCATCAAAGAGACACAAACTATGAGTGTAAAGGTGACTATGTCAAAAACCTATAAATTTAGAAGAGGACAATTCTAACACATGTGAATTCAAGGAATGTTTCACTGTAGAACAATCATACAAGTATTGACGTAGGTAGGGAATAAAGGTTTGCCTCATTGACAAAATGTTTGAGAAATGAAATATGAATTTTAATGTTTGAAACGAAAATGTATATCAAATAAACTGTATTGGAAACATACGGTATAAATGAGATATTGAACTATTTATTTATTTTATTAATGAACAGATTTATTTATTAATGAACAGATTTATTTATTAATGAACAGATACAAATGTAAACATATACACAATGACTTTTGATACTGTATAGCACCTGTTTTTATTACCTGGCAATACAAAATTGCTGACATCAACGTATGAGATTCGAGTCGACTGGTCAAGACGTCAAACTGACCGTTATATAAAAAGGCGCTAATACGTAGAGCGCGCACATTTACAACGGTTACTTATTTGAATAATAAGGCATTGACAATAGAATTGGAAGTCAATAGCGATAACAAAAAGTGTCTAACACATACCCTTAACCAGAGGTTGCAAATCAAGGCAACCATTTTCGAAGGTAATAATATGGTTTACTACCATATTAAAACCACTCGATCAGGTAAACCAATCTCAGTCACAACACAGGACTGGGAGGCTTTAAAGACGGGTATGACGGAGATGGAGATTTTTTTTTTGTTTGTTTGATTTGGTTTAACGTCCTATTAACAGCTAAGGTCATTTAAGGACGGCCTCCCCTGTGTGCAAGATGCATGCGTGTAGTGTATGTGTGTGTATTTTGGGAGGCTGCGATATGTTCGTGTTTGTCTTCTTGTAATAGCGCGGAACTGATGCCGACTTTATAGTGCTACCTCACTGAAACATACTGCCGAAGACACCCAGCAGGACGCCCCCCATCTGTTAGAAGAGGTGAGTACACATTGCTTATTAAAATTAACTTTCGATGTACATTTACATCGTCTATATATATGTCTGATTACAACTTTAGGATCAATACTTCATATATTATATTCTTCATAATAATCCAATAACATCTTTTATATTCATTCATCCATTTATTAAGAGTATAGAAGTAATTTCAACATGTTAGTAAAGGATATAATAATTTATTTATATACCGAAGCTGCAGGAGGTATAGACAGATGAGTGTAGATATACACACCTCTGTCAGGAGAGGTAAGTATACTGAAATAAGAATAACTCTCTACATACAATTGTATACTTGTTTACAAGTTTATGACTAATACTCTGCATATTAATTAATTTCTATGTAATGTTTGAATGCCATCTTTTTATTCATTCATCCATTTATTAAGAGTTCAGAAGTAATTTCAACATGTTAGTAAAGTATATTATAATTTGTTTATATACAGTCTCCAAAAGCTGTGGAAGAAGATAAGAAGATAACACCGCTGGAAATACTGACATACTTTTTTTAATTTACTTTTGAAAATAATGTCATTACAAATTATCAAACGTGTTATAAACAAAGACTGAGATGTCACAATGAAAGACAAAAATTATAACCCTACAAATTTGTGTTATATTAAAATTTTATTTGGTTGTCATGAAGTAGACATGTACAGAACCTTTATATATAGAACTATTGTTAAAGGTATTAAAAAAATGTATCCGGAATTTGCAGAGGTAGACGAGTTTTTCTATTGATAATATTAGATTAACATGGTCCCGTTCATGGGTTACTACTAAAATCAAGAATAAAACGTCATAGACATTTCGGTCTTGCATATGTTGTTTTCTGTTCTCATAATACAATTCAAAACAAAATTAAAGACGAAATATTAGAAAGCAGGGCATCATAAATTTCTTTAGTACATTTTGTCTTTCATTCAGACATCTTTGTCTTTGTAGTATAGCATAATATTGTAAGACATTTTAGTGCAAAAGAATTAAAGAGTAAAAGAAATGACAAGGCTTTGTTTGTTGTTTGTTTGTTTATGTTTAACGGCCCATCGACGTCTGTGGTCATTTAGGGCCATGGTGATTTATGTATTTATTTTACTTTTTTAACAAACATGTGAATAGCGAAGATAAAATCAGATCAAATGGTTCATTTTAAAAGCATTCGCATTGTATGTGTAGATAATAATGTAAAAATTATGTAATAATTAATATTAATTAATATAATTATAATTAATATATTAATTATATTAATAATTATGTGTCGCGCATGTAATGTAAAGTTAAAATCAGGGGTTTGAATGGTCCACGGAGGAACATCAGATATGTTAAATTCAGCTATGTCCGTCAATTTTATGTTGAGTTCTTGCAGGAAATTCAAAATTCGGATACCAAATGTTGGCAGAAGTTTTTGGTTTTGCGTAAATATGTTTTGGTATTTGGGGTTGAATACTTGGTTGAAAGCAGGATTTTTAGGGTTTGATTTTAATTGAGCTGCAAATTGTAATGAAAGTTTTTTTCTTCTGTCATAAAGGGATGGTTCATTTGCTTCCACGTACATGCTTTTTACAGGTGTTGTTCGAAAAGCTCCAAGGGCTAGACGTAGCCCTTGGTTATGGATTGGGTCCAGCATCTGAAGGTACGAACTGAGCGCCGACCCGTATACCATAGAACCATAATCCAGTTTTGTTCGAATAAGTGATCTGTATAGGCGCAAAAGCATTTCACGATCCGCTCCCCAATCAGTATGAGAAAGGACTCGTATAATGTTTAACGCCTTGGAACACTTATCCTTCAGATACTTTATATGTGGTATGAAAGAGAGTTTCGAATCAAAAATGAGGCCGAGAAATTTAGTCTGTTCAACAACAGGAATTCTAGTGCCATCGAGTGTTAGATTTGGGTCATTGTGTGCTTTTCGTTTTTGACAGAAATGCATGCACACAGTTTTGGATTTAGAGAATTTGAAGCCGTTTTCGTCTGCCCAATTTTGTAGTTTGTTTAAACTCTGTTGAAGTTGTCGTTCTATCGTGTGCATGTTCTTAGATCTGTAACAGATCAAGAAGTCATCCACAAATAACGACCCTTCTGTTGATTGACCAAGACATTTGACTATATCATT
>NW_018480061.1:382574-397150 GCF_002113885.1 Mizuhopecten yessoensis | reverse complement strand
GAGGCATTCGTCTCCATCTCATCATCGAAATCTAGTAGGACATTGAACCGGTTTGTCGGGTCCTCTGATCCTTTGCCAAAGGTGACATTCAGATCCGGTCCTTCAGATTTGCCCCTCACTATTCTCATTTTTTTCCTAGGTCTGTTGGTAGGTGATGTTGCCTCTGGTCTCAGTTGGGATCGAGGAACAGATGTGAGTGAGCGAGATCGCTGCGAACGCACATGTGCCCTAGATGGGCCAACCTTTGAAGGGTTTTCTCCTGAAGTGGAAGGGTTTTTTGATGGTGGTGCTGGTTTTGATTGTGGTGCTGGTTTTGATTGTGGTGCAGGTTTTGATGAAGATGCTGGTTTTGATGGTGATACTGCTTTTGACAGCGGCATAGGAGAGGTGGACAGCGGCATAGCGGCATAGGCGTAGATGAAGATGACAACATTTGTGTGGGAGCAACATCGATAGATGTGGTTTCATGTGTCTGCAAAATATAAATTCATGATAATTATTTAGTAATATACCAGAACAGTAACATAAAAAATGGGATTATTAACCAATATTTTTAATATTTACTTCATTATTACATATCCTAAAACTTTGTTTTTCTCTACCGCTTATCATGATTTCGTAACGTAATAGAAAATGTGTCGGACTATTATCAAAGGTGGGAAGAATTGAGCATTTATTTACACTAAACCTTGAATTCCTGCTAGGCATGTAAAATTCGGCCATGCATATTAATCAGATTATCTCACCCTTGCCTCTATATTGACAAAATATACAGAGTATGTTATTGTTAATCCTATCATCTGCCACGATTCACCTGTTATACAGAACATGTTTAATCTACCACGATTCGCCTGTTTATATAGAGTATGTTATTGTCAATCATCTCAGACATCTGTCACGATTCGCTTGTTATACAATTTATAACCGAATAGGCAGATTGATGCCTAATCATTATTATCTAACAGCGTGATATTTGCCAAATGTCATTTAAAATACATTATACTTACACATATTACATGTTTGTATCTATCTTCCAGAATGATACTCCCCACGTCAAAATTTCCACATTCTACTGACCCAATTATGCGGATTCTCATCAATCTGTCCTGACCATGAGTGTCTACTTTAAGTGAACTTTGAGCGCGCCATCCAAAGATGATCATGGTGTGAAATGGCCATCGTCTCTCTAATTCGTAGTTGTCAACTTCGGTTTTCATGTAGCATTTCTGTTCGCTAATCCGACATGACTGTACCAGCGGAAGGGCTTTTACGCACATCTCTGACGTAACCCACAAAACCAAAATAACTCTGCCAATCATGTTGTTGTTGTGATTTTTTTTCTATGCTATTGCATTCTGGGTAATGCACATTGCTCTCTAAATATAAGGGAGACTACTCGTAATGAATATTTGCTAGATAAGTCAATGACTTTGATAGGATGGAGTATTTCATTATTAGGCTATACATAGTGATTTTTTTTCTTTTTGGTGATTTTTTTATCTTATATAGACCCTATCAATTAAAAAGAAATAATAGAAAAGGTTGCATATTAAACAAAATGTATCGTTTAGCAACAAGTTGACTACTATATGTTTAATACACTGCAAAACAAAATAACAAACCTATTGTAATTTAATCGCAGTAGCCAAAATACTCTATATATATATAGCATTCTTATTTACTTGTCAAACAGCATATTTGAATTTCAAATGTCTCATTGGTTGAATGAATTAAGCAATGAAATGCTGGCAGACAACGCCCTAACGGTCACATAAAACTAACAACCGCTCACCAACCCGCGCATTTCCAACGGACATCCCAACGGAAAACGAAGATGGAATCCTACGGTACAGTTGTGGCTATGGACTCATCAACCGGCGTGAAGCTAGAGAGTCGGATATCGACTAAAGTAAAGGTACTAAGATATACTTTATTATATTTTCTATTTAAAATTAATTTTGTAACACTCAGTTTTGAAAATTTATTTTTACAACTAGGATTAAATATTCAACAGATATATTTGTAATGTTATTTATCAAAAATAGTTATGCTGTTTTATTTGTGTATTTATAACTAACACTTATTCACACTTTTGTAATAGCATTTTACATTGATGATCTTTTGAAATTTTGTTTTAATTATGTAGATTTTAATTCTGATTGTTTGAGTTTTTACTACATTATTTGATATTAAATATACGTTATATTTAATTGTTTAACCTATAATATATTTTCAAACATTATACTTATACACTTAGTTTTATTAAATTCTATTTTAAACATTTACATTACATCATAGTTTTAATTCTGTATATATACCCCAGGCTTGATTTATTAATTGCTACTTATATTCTTGTAAACGGTTTTCCTATATATATTCTACTTGTATGCATGTATAAAGTTCGACACTATTTCTGACTGTAGGTTGCAGTGACGAAATATCGCGCAGGCGATAATGAGGTGTATATACACATTTCCAAAGGGTGGGGAGTTAGTGTGAGCTTGCACTATGAAGAATTTGAGGAGTTGTGCCTGGTTAAAGAGACATTTGATAAAAAAATCCACTTGTTGGACATGGTAAGTGTTTTATATTAACTGTGTATTTTAAAGCATTAGATATATCTGTGTACATGCATACATTTATGGGTAAATACTTTGTAACATATACAATTGAAGGATTATATTTCTATACAAGGTTTGATTTAAAATATATATTTTCCAGCCTGCACCCAGTTCAGATCAATCCGATGTTGATGTTAAAGCGGACCCAGCAGTGTTGAACACAACACTGCCATCGTCTGAAGAATCGGGTACACCGATACCCGCAACACCGCTGTTGCCTAAACGGGATACACACTATAGATACCATCCCTACGGAGGTGCAAAGTAGTAAAAATGGTTAGTCTACCTATACGGCAAGTTACAAAAGTATATATATATATTACAAAGCTATATACCGTATAGGTAGTATCATATATAATTCGCTCTGATGAGGAATTTATACATATCAGTTTTTACTATTATAAAATATAGCTAATACCATATATTTTTTGATGGAAGGGGGATAACTCGAATATAAAATATGGAATCATAATGATTCCTTTGGGATGTCCGTTGAAATTATACCGGCTTTGGGGTAGGGGTACGGTAGCAATACGTGATATGGAGAACAGGGTGCGATCCTCTGGCATACCGTAAAAAGTTGTAAGATCGTAAGTCACTGGCGCAGACTTGAAACTCTCGTATACTTGACCTGCTACACATCAGATAATGCTACCGATGTTTACTTTGGGGATAATACGTGATGTGGAGAACAGGATGCAATCCTCTGGCATACCGTAAAAAGTTGTAAGATTGCAAGTCACTGGTGCAGACTTGAAAATCTCGTAAACTTGACCTGCTACACATCAGATAGTATCCCTTCATATAACTATATATTTACAAGAAAAACACAAAAGAAAATGCAAAAAGTAACAAACTAAATTTTATTTTACAACCATATAATAAAGTATACTACACTAAAAATGTACAATAAATAAGTAAAATGCTTGTATTTTCAACTTTTCGACAACTATGACTTTGTAATTATTAAAATTGTATTCAATGTATATCGTTTTTTATTTTATAATGACCATGTGCCCACGTTTCACCATTTGGTTTTACATAGCGTTTGTCGTTTGTCGTCAAAACTACAGAGGCCGGCTTTTCTGATGGTGTATACGTGCAAGTCATGTTTGTTTGTTTGTTTGTTTATGTTTAACGGCTCATCGACGTCTGTGGTCATTTAGGGCCATGGTGATTTATTTATTTATTTTACTTTTTTAACAAACATGTGAATAGCGAAGATAAAAAGGTTCATTTTAAAAGTATTCGCATTGTATGTGTAGATAATAAAAAATAAATAAAAGGGAGTTAAAATAATAAAAGAGATAAGAGATGCAAGTCATGTCTGTCACTTCTGATGGAATTCATATCACACATTATCGTATTAGATTTAAACAGACATTCTAAATACATATCGTGACGTAAATCATGCACGATGGTGCTTTTATTGATACCCTTAGCTATCTGTTTCGACATAAGGTCAGAGCTGTTATCGTAAGCATAGGAATACATTTTAGGTCTCAGTCCGACAAACTCTTGTAAAATCTTCCCACCCAATTCATCTTTAAACTTTCCCGGTATTTTTTTGTTCGTAACGTCATAGATTGGATGATTGGTAGGATAATTGGATAGATCGAACAGATGTTAGTCTTCATGTAGTGTTTCGTACAGGTCTGAAACATCCGATATTTCATACATCAAACTGTCAGTGTCAGTCATTATAACAGACGTATCTTCTGGTATTTAGACAGCATATGGTTGTAATGGAAATCATACATGATACATTTAGAGAGATCCAAAATACATTGACCAACATATACAGGTTTGTCGAGTATTAGTGGGAATAGAAAACAGTAAAATTAAACTAAGTCCTCGTTAAATATTTTAAATCTTTGAAAAGACGGCTTTGCTACGTACTTTTTCATTTTCTTTTCTGTGTGAGGCAGTTTTATGTCAACCCTGTTGCGTATGTTCTCCATGGTTTTACCAAAGACAGAGTTATTCATTAATTTAAAGAAATCTTTTTCGAATTCTGAAGATGTTTCCCTTCTTTTTTGACTGTTAAAATCAATGTAAGACTTCAACCACGTATGCTGTCTAAAGTGTAAAACTCTATGAATTTTTGTCAGTTTCATTCCTAACTCTAAGTACAGTTGTAAGTTTCTGTAATGACATATATATTTCGTCATGTTTTCTAGCGTAGGTACAAGTTTAGGGGTGGCAACGCGTCCCCACAGTTTGCTGTCGGTATGTTTGAGACTGGGGTGTAATTCTTTCCATAATTCTTTGCTATGAGGAGATAACATTTTGTCGGCAATGACCTTAGTTCCCGGGGCAAGCGGATAGTCCGAATGAAGATTGTGTAGTTCTGAGGGGTATTCTAGATCTACTTCTAGGACATATCCCGTATCACTGTCTAAGGGTGTGTTTTTACATTGAAATGTTCTACATCGTCAACCCATTGGAAATCTCCCGTAGGTAATGGTTCGGCCATAGCCTTGCCGTACAGATTGTTACAATCCGTATAGAGGATGTACTTGTCAGGTTTTGAGGAATCGTACGTCTCTGGTACGTAGGAATTGTTGGCCTTGGAGTATTTATTTGATATCATAGACACTCCACCCCGCACCCCGCTCTCGAAAAACAGATACATGTCAGGATCTGTCAACAATTCTAAACAAACTCCAGTCATTTTGAGTGCAGCACTCCATGCAAGTCCGGGACTCGTAAAAAAATGAGCCGGGTCTAACTCATAATAATTCATACACATGGTTCTAAAATTTTCAAACACGTCTGCTAAGAGTAGAACGTCCGTCTTTAAATAAAGATCGTGATATTCTCCCAAATTTTGAATGTTCAATGTATTCCAAACATTCTGCCCATGCTCATAATCTGTTTTGCTAATGTTTGATTTGCTCAGCTGGCTGTAAAAGGCTGACTTTGATGGTAAAGATGTTTCGTCAAATCTGTCTACACTGTCTACATACTCGTATGGGTAAACTCCTTTTCTCAACAACAATTGTGCATGCTTTGTAGAAAATTCATTGGATAGATGTTTGAATGACCCTAATCCTTCTTCAGCTAGATTGTTGACTTGTGATTCTAGACTCTGGGACATGAATTGGAACGAATCTATGTCACAAACTGAATGAAATGTATTTTTCCATGTTAGTTTGAATACACTTAATATCATGATCTTTAAATAAACCCATAGTTTCACATAGGATGTGCCCATCAAAACCTTTAAGATTGTGAAATACGACGGGAATAAATGTGGGAAACTGGAAATTGAGATTACAATCCTGAAAGCTAGCCCCTCTAAATGTACCCGTTACATGACAGTGATCTCTGACTTTGATGGTTTTGTCTGTAAAATGCTGACTACATATGTGACATTTTGTGCTAGTTTGAAACTTCCGCTCATTTTCTGGAGACATGACTAAAGGTTCTACATGTTTTAAAATGTCTTTGATTTCTTTTTCTTCTTCCAATATGTGTTCCAAAAACGTTTTACTCACGTTTGGACCGCGATAAATGACGGGAGGTTTTGTATACTTTTCGTCTACGCTAACGACCTGATAACCAAACCCACAGGGTTCGAATTTTGTACTTTGAGTCGTACTCGATTGTTTTGGATCGGGTAGGCATGTATCCATTCTCTGAGCGAACGTTTCAAAATCAGCATAGATGACAAATGGTACTTTTAACTGTTTAGAAAAACTGACAAATTCTAATATGCCTTCACCTTCATCTGGAAGTTCTACATGTTGAGGATCGTGTTTGGAACAGTATTGAATGTGATTGTCTAATAAGTCATTTCTAGTAAACCCCTGAAGGCAATAATGACAAAAAGTCTTATGGTGTGTTTTTTTCGTTCTAGATAAAAACTTATCAAGGTTCGTAATGACTCTTCCCACCTTCTTTTAAATACAATAAATTGACATGATGACGTACTTGCCGTATTTTTGGGAAATATTTCCTTATCCTCGTATCCAAACACATTTACAGAAATGTCATTTTGTTTTTCAAACTTGTCCAACTGTGAAATCGTCACGGGATAAACAATCCCAGTCATATCCAGTTCCTGTTCATAAGACATATAGTTTGCCACTTGTTCCGGAACCTGATGATTGGGATGGAGAGACGCCAGGATAGACCATAAGAAACACTTTTCGTCTTTGTTGATGATGTTGATTATATCAGACTTTCGTTAAGTGGCTGGTGTTGGTAGGTAGGACGAACCACTCAAAGGTGAGTAGTTGGCAGCACTTACTTCCAATTTTACTATTTTGTTGAGTCTCCAATTAGAAGAGGAAGGTGTTTTTGATGGTGTTGCTGGTTTTGATGAAGATGCTGTTTTTGAGGGCGATGCTTTTTTTGATGGTGATGCTGCTTTTGACAGGTTGTTTGGTTTGGTTGATTTGGTTGGTTTGGTTAAAGTCGTGAAACGGGATGGGTCCACCGTGAGGATTTTCAAGTTCTGTTGACCAGCCATGTCTGGGACTTGTGAGCCCCAGGCAGGTATGTCTTCAGAAACTTGAACCGAAGCATCCTTGACCGTGACATTGTCAACCGGCGCCTTGCCTCGAGTCACCTGTGCGTAAGAGGGTGTAGCAATGTCTGCACTCCCGACTATCCTCCTGGCCTCGGGGAAGGAGACACCTCGGGTATATTTAACCCGCAATATCTCCCTCTCACGGCTCCAGGTAGGGCAGTCGCGAGAAGAGGCAGCGTGCTTCCCCTCACAGTTGACACAGCGCAGTTTGGCGATGTCAGTCACTTTGTTCGGTGTGACCCTCACGGCCACAATACTGGCAGATCGACAGTTTCGACATCGCAATGGATTTGGGATGTAGACGGAAACGTTGTACCTCTGGTATCCGATTGTTAGTATATGGGGTAGTGTTGGCGTTGAAAAAGTGATGATGAAGGTGTTTGTTTTGAGAGTTTCATTGTTTCTCCTGATCACCATCCGCCTCACCTCAGAGACCGGGACGCTCTCCTCCTGGAAATATGCCAGTATGTCTTCATCGGTGTCATTGCGCAAGGCTGGGCATCTGATTATCCCCTTGCTGCAATTAAACAATTAAGTTTCACACTGACACCGATGCCAGCAAAACTGGTTGTTCCGAGTAGGTTCATCGCCTGTTGTTGGCGATAAACCTCTATAAGGAGATCGCCCGATCCTAATGGCTTAACGGATTTCACATTCCCTGCGATTCCCTGGATGCCCTTCCTCAACAGAAGTGGCGACAACACGGCCGTTGTTTTGCCACTCTGTGTGGAGGTCATCACAAGGAATTGCGGGAATTGGGTGTTCTGTGTTGCGTTTTGTGTTGTTTTTGAGCTAGAGTCATCGTTCCGGTTTTGGGTATGTCCGTCGTTTTGGTGGTTTTTATCTTTACCCATGTGTATTTTTGTTTGTTTCACGATCTATGCCTTCACCCGCCACAGAGCCCCTGGTGTGACGCAGATATCCAGCGCCAAAGTGTCGGAGATACATAGAATAGTATACTCGTAAGAATATACATACTATTTGAAAGAGTATACTCTCGCGATTGACCCTAAGACACCGCCTTCTTGGGAGTATGTATACCAAGGGCTCGGCGTGACCAGCCGATTGGTGATAGAGGGCCCATATCACCTCTCGTCTACCCAGAGTCCAAAGCCAAAGCAGTATGTTGCAGAATGTAACATACTGCTTTGGCTTCGGACTTTGGAAATGACAAGGCAATATAACAATTTAGATAACTTTATTGACACTATATATAGCAAATAATGACATGTTTGTACATCAAATATTTCAGATAATGTAATTAAAAAAATAGTAATAGTAAGAATTATGTACATGTAGAAATATCAATTTCACCCACACTGACTATCAATGATATAAATAACACCATTCAAAGTAAAATGTTGTTTGTATTTTCTTTGATTTTGTAATGACCAAAGGCGAGGGTATCAAAGCTGTTAGACAAGACGTAGCGTTTATCATCAAATGGTGACAAACCAACCTTGTTTATGGTATTCACATGCAACCGGTGTTTATCACTTCGAATAGAATTCATTTCACACATTTCAATTTTGTTTTTAAACAAACAATTTTCATACATTTCATGATTAAGATAACCTTTGATGGTAGATTTTGCTATTCCTTATCAGCATAAGTAAAGGAATAAAGCTTTGGTCTTAATCCAACAAAGCTTTTTACTACAACACCACCCGTCTCGTCTTTGAAACAGTCTGGTACCTTTTTGTTTTTCAAGTCATATATGGGATGATATGTAGAATAATTTGAAAAGTCAAACAAAGATCAATCCCTATTTAAATCACAGTAGATATCATCGGTGATTATTGAGTAACACAAACTATCTGTATCGGTAAAAAGAAGTTTGAGATTATCTCCAGACTTCCTTTTCATATGATTATAGTGAAGCTCGTACATGATACATTTTGATATGTCTAAGATGCATTGCCCAACATATAAAGGTTTGTGTAAAACTAATCTCACTCTTGCATTCTCCACACCAGTCAACTCCTCATTAAATATTTTAAATCTTTGAAAGGACGGTTTAGCAACTAGTTTTTTAAATCTTCTTTCCTTATGTACAAGTTTGATGTCTACTCTATTCCACACGTTTTCCATGGTCTTACCAAAAACGGAATTGTTCATTAGTTTAAAGAAGTCTTTTACAAAATCATTCGAAGCTTCTTTGCGACGTGCACTATTAAAACTAATGTATTTTTCCAGACATGGACGTTGTTGAAACTGTAAATTTCTATGGATTTTTTTCAGTTTCATCCCCAACTCTAAATACAATTGTAAGTTTCTATAGTGACAAATATATTTGGTTTTGTTTTGTAAAGAAGGTACTAATTTTGGAACTTTGACTCAACCGTGTTGTTTTCTGTCTTGGTTCGGATGTGGATGTAATTGTTCCCACAACCTTTTACTTGTCAAAGATAGCATTTCATTGGGAATCACACGCCTTTCTGGAGCCAATGGATAATCAGAGTGCTGCAAGTCTGGTCTATTTCAATCACATTGTTGAATTCAGAATACAGAATGCACGATACAGTTTCAGTGAGCGTGCTTGCAAAGGTCATCTCCAGTCTCAGGTCGGCATTCTGGGTTGGGGAAAGGTATACGTCCTCGCCAAAGTGCGGCCTCAGCTGAAAACTGTACATGGCGAAACCGACTGCATTATTCGAGTCGAGACCTTGTCGCGACTTCAAATAGACTGAGAAATACTGTGACGTAACACTGGGCCCTGCTGTTAAATTCCGGTCTGTGGGGTCGGTAAGGTACGCCGACGTTGTTCACGTACACACCGATGCTCCATGCATCGAAATGCTTAAAGTTGAATTGGTTCTTTTTATAAGAGCCCGAGAAGGCTTTGGCAGCCACAAGTCCCACAATGATCTTGGATGGGAGTTTGCTTTGTCCGGAGAATGGACCCTGACATCAATACGAACGAAGTTCTATTCCTATATAGTTTGATGTCAAGGCCAATATGTACCTGTTGAGATGGCACACGTCCTCACACAGCCTGCCGACCATGTCGACTGAATCACTGTTCTTGCTGAACTCGTTCTGCTAGAACAGTCCGCTATTACTACCACCGGGATCTGTGGCGTCCATGCTTCCGGACCGCTTCTGCTTATCTGGGACAAGGGTCTACAGTCCACGTAGTACAGTTTCTCCACCGCAGTCTGCGTCGGCGGAAGTGAAAATACCATGAGTTCCGCCTTAGTCGCCGTCTTCTGTTTCCTACCGGGCAGCGCGGCCTCGCGCCGAAGCTCAGACTTAGCATGTTTGACCGTCTGTTGCATGGGTGATACCACCTGTATCGGGGGGGATGTGGTCCCACTAGTCTCATTAGTTATTAGCGGTAGGTAGAACGGGTGGGAATACACGATATGTTCCATCTGTTCCGTTCTAACGCGCCTGAACAGCAGTCTCTGATCTCCTTTGACGAACACCGAACCAATCAAGTCGCTATACATCATAGGAAAGCATCACACAAGCATTGTCTTAGTTGATTAGCTAAACATTCTTCACATCCTGGACATACGAAAAGCTCATTTAAGTCAAACATAACAAACTTTTCAATATTCTCCAATAAGCTTTTTCGATTAGACACCACCGATGTCTTTTAGCAACCAACTCTGTATCCATTATGAAAATACTTCAGCGTCTATGTGTTTATTGAATATGAATAACAATCTAATATAACCGTCGTAGATATAGTTGTCTCCTTTTCACAGTCTTTTCAATATTTCAAAGAGTTGTGTAGTATGCTCAGATTTTATCTCTTCACCTCTTTCGAAAGACTAGCCTTCCTCTAACAGCGAATCAATGTCAAACGGATCAATCTGGTAGTGTTCACACTCTGTACAACTGCAACTTTCATCTTTATAATAAAAATCTACACCTTCCATTTAGACAACAAATAGACAGTCTTCCGACCACTTTTTATGTTTGATTTTGATGATATCTAGACATTCCCATGATTTAAAGATCACCACACACATAAAACATTGAACTTGGTCACTTATTCCGTTGTAGAAAAATCTGTTACGTGCAAGTTCATTTGACGTGGCCATTCTTTAAAGGTGTTTAAACGATTAACAGCCTGAAGCATCGAAGGATGTTTAGGAGTAAACACATGTGGCACATGTTTCGTACTTTCTGTAGTAATTTCATATGACATTGCTACTCTCCACTAACGAGTTAACACACATTAGACTCTCGCTTCCGACTTATTTATCTTGGAATATAAACATATTAAAAGTCAGTTATTGAATATTTTTTCTGAAATTTAGTGTGCATGTACCTCAATTATGTTTGAGAAATATTGGAGGATTTTTATTTTGTGACAGGGATTGTTTATTGCTAACGGAACGCATTGTCGAATTTGATATACAGTTTAGTGTGGCAGCCATATTGGAACGTTGTTAATGATTTTTTTTTTGTTTGTTTGATTTTGTTTAACGTCCTATTAACAGCTAAGGTCATTTAAGGACGGCGTTAATGACAGGAGTGTTGTATATATATGCTGTACAAATGGGTGATGTGGAGATACTACTGTGGGAAAGGGGGTAAGTGATTGCGAATTGCGTAACACCACCGTTCGTTTTATTTTGAATATAACCTCCGGGTTACGGATATGTTTAAGAATGGAATAACAAGAGGCCCAAGAGGGCCTGTATCGCTCACCTGAATATTTAAGCAGTCATAGCAAAATATTCTCATTAAATATTATATTGCACTAAAAATATTTCCCTCGCAAACCTTGTTGGCTCCATCTGTTGAAACTACCAGCAAAATATTATTATAAGATTCTATGCTTTTTGATTCTTCATCAGAAGTTGCTTGACATATTTTTCCCTGTGATCTTGTAAGTAGGTCAATGTCATTTTCCTTCTCAAATTGGTTAGCTCTATTCCAAAAAGCTACCAGCCAAATCTTATGAATCCATTCCTTTTAGTTCTCAAGAACAAATCCATTAAAATGTTGTTGACCTCTGTGACCTCTAAAGTAGGTTGAGGTCATTTTCATTTGCAAACTTTGGTGAGCTCTATCCCGGGAAGTCACCAGCCAAATATTATAATTTTATGCCTTTTAATTCTTCAGAAGAAGCTGTTTGAACTGTTTGACATATTTGAACGCTGTGACCTTGAAAGTAGGTCAAGGTCATTTTCATTCGCAAACTTTGTTTGGCTCTTTCCCAGGAAGCCACCTGCCAAATATTAAGATTTTATAACTACCAGTTCTTCAGAAGAAGTCGTTTAAAGTGTTTGACATATCTGCCTCATGTGACCTTAAAAGAAGGTCAAGGTCATTTTCATTCTCAAACTTTGTTCGGCTCTTTCCTAGGAAGCTACAAGCCAAATATAGAGATTATATACCTTTCAGTTCTTCAGAAGAAGTCGTTTGAAGTGTCTGACACATTTGACTCCTGTGACCTTGAAAGAAGGTCAAGGTCATTTTCATTCTCAAACTTTGTCGGGCTCTATCCAAGGAAGCCATCAATCAAAAATAAAGATTCTATACCTTTCAGTTCTTCAGAAGAAGTCATTTGAAGCTTTTGACATATATGACCCCTGTGACCTTGAAAGTAGGTCAAACTAGTTTTCATTCTCAAACTTTGTTGGGCTCTATCCCAGGAAGCCACCAGCCAAATATAAAGATTATATACCTTTCAGTTCTTCAGAAGAAGTCGTTTGAAGTGTTTGACACATTTGACCCCTGTGACCTTGAAAGAAGGTCAAGGTAATTTTCATTCTCAAACTTTGTTGGGCTCCATCCAAGGAAGCCATCAGCCAAATATGAAGATTCTATACCTTTTAATTCTTCAGAAGAAGTCGTTTGAAGTTTTTGACATATTTGACCCCTGTGACCTTGAAAACAGGTCAAGGTCATTTTCGTTCTCAAACTTTGTAGGGCTCCTACCAACGAAGCTTTCAGCCAAATATCATGACTCTAGGCCTGTCCGGACGAGGACGGACGGACGGACAGACGGACGGACGACGGACGCCGCGCCACGGCATAAGCTCACTTGACACTTCGTGCCAGGTGAGCTAAAAACAAGGAAGACAGCAGCAGCGTTTTGTCAACCGTTCTTAAAGTATGCACCCCAATACATGACAAGAGCGTAGTCGCATAAAGAAATAACCCCCGTTATACCTCGCCCCTCCATTTGTGCAAATTTGAATAACAAGCCCAAACAAAATATCTACCTCAAAATTTCGAAGAACTATCTGAAATCAATATGGCCAATATATCAAGTTTGGCCCCGCCCTTCAAAATAACATAAAGCTCGGACCAGGTGAGGTAAGTCTACGGGACGGACCGAAACGACCTTTGGAAGTACCGAATCGTCCAGAATTCTGTGCGTTTCGCTACCGAAGCGGACAACACAATTGTTTGTTTTTTTCAATCATTAAGTAATAATCAAATAAACTTAAGAATGGGTCGCGTCGAAAGAGGCCGGCCCGTGATCCATACGGGATTAGCGACGATTGTATTCAGGGCGAAACGACCCGTGATGCATACGGATTTTGGGCGAAACGAACCCTCCGTTGTCGGGGGCGAGACGGACTCCATTAAAATATTTTCTGATTATATCGGAAGTCCTCTGTTGCAATTTTGACCAGTTGAAGGAAACAATCACTTTATACACTTATTTGTCGCTTATATGAAAGGCGTATAATAGAGCGGAAAAAACTTATATCACAAGTATATTATCATTGGCCGAAATGTCTTGTATATTTTGGCAAAATCGACAACCGACCATTTCGTTCATTGCAAACGCCCGGATGTCGAATTGTTGACAATATTACGTAACATGACACGGATGGACACACAAAAGATTCGTAAAATAAACAAAATAATAACAAAATGATTGTTCTGCAACTTTTGACTTATGGACGAGTATCATTAGAAAAACAGTCGTGTCGCGATAATTATTTGAGGTCTTGATTCTCAACAATGCGGATATCATAAACCTGTGCAACCTGTGTTTCACTTAAACATCTTAGCTGATCCTGTATGATTGGTTTTTTAGCTCACCTGGCACGAAGTGCCAAGTGAGCTTATGCCGTGGCACGGCGTCCGTCGTTCGGCGTCAATATTTTACTTTAAACGACTTCTTCTTAATAACCGAAAGGCCTAGGGTGTCAATATTTGGCCAGAAGCAAACTTGGATGAAGGGCTACAAAGTTTGTTCAAATAAATGACCTTCACCTATTTTCAAGGTCACAGGGGTCAAATATGTCAAAAACTTTAAACATCTTCTTCTCAATAACCAAAATGCCCAGGGAGATGATATTTGGCCAGTAGCATGCTTGGGTGAAGGGCTACCAAGTTTGTTCAAATGAATGACCTTCAATTATATTCAAGGTCACAGGGGTCAATTGTATTAAAAAACCTTTAAACAACTTCTTCTGAATAACCAAAATGCTCAGGGT
>NW_018480061.1:282684-381614 GCF_002113885.1 Mizuhopecten yessoensis | reverse complement strand
CTGGGATGAAGGATTACCAAGTTAGTTCAAATGAATGACCTTGACCAACTTTCAAAGGTCAAAGGGGTCAAATGTCATAAAATCTTCAAACGACTTCTTCTCAATAACCAAAAGGCCCAGGGTACTGATATTGGGCCTGTAGCATGCTGGGATGAAGGGCTACCAAGTTTGTTTAAATGAATGACATTGACCCACTTTCAAGGTCACTGGGGTCAGATGTCTTAAAATCTTCAAACAACTTCTTCTCAATAACCAAAAGGCCCAGGGTACTGATATTGGGCCTGTAGCATGCTGGGATGAAGGACTATCAAGTTTGTTCAACTGAATGACCTTGACCAACTTTCAAGGTCACAGGGGTCAAATGTCGTAAAATCTTCAAGCGACTTCTTTTCAATAAGCAAAAGGGCCAGGGTACTGAAATTGGGCCTGTAGCATGCTGGGATGAAGGATTACCATGTTAGTTCAAATGAATGACCTTGATCCACTTTCAACCTAATGTCCTTGTTCGACAATCAAGGTCAGAGGCGTCATATGTTTAAATCTTTTAATAGGTTCTTATGAAATCTTAAGATTACAAGTGTTAGATTAATAACAGGTGAGCGATGCAGGCCCATTGGGCCTCTTGTTAAATAATGGACGCAGGCTTGGTCCACATCAGGGTATACGGTTAAAATGGACGCACTACAGTAACGGCCCTAGTAAAAACGGCCCTAGTTAAAACGGCCCCACTTTATATATGAGTACTGCCAGTACTACAAGTGCTTAATACATGTACATAACTTGATATTATGTTAATAAAGTTACATGCACTGTACAGATAAAAACATTATAATTGTGTTTTCATTGATAGTTGACCCTCCTCAGTCTCAAATACCTTTGCAATGGTGTTTTCTACTTCAGTGTTTAATATAATTTGATTTAATTATTTAGAAAAAAAAATAATTAAAAAACTTATTGAATAGCATTTGAACAAAATAGTTACAATATTAACTAATAATAATTTAGATGTGGGAGGAGGGTCGTTGTTGTTTTAACAGAGTACCTTGGAGTACCTCGGAGTGACTCAATTAAAACAACAATTAACGGGATCGGTCAGAGGGTGTATTAATTGGACGAATGTATAACAAAATCTTCACATATCATTTGAATTTTAATATGACTTTCAACCATGAGACCAGCATTGACGAACTGTTTAGAGTGCGACAGTGTTATCCGACCTGCACCGCATGCACTGCAGTGCGATTGCTATAGTAGATGGCAGCATAGAACGTGTGGTATCGGTAAGTGATATGAAATATATATAAATGTCAATCACAGAAATACCCAATTGATACATTACCGTGCCTGTTAAGATAGGATGATTTTATATAAAAGATAAGAAGACATAATCTTACTGTTGTATGGCCTCCAAGAAAGCTGGGTCCACGTCCCGAGGCTGGGTACGTTGGTGCTCAGTGCGTATGTGATCATTTCGGGGGTATGATTGTGGCGCGCTGGGCGTCATCGTAGCAGAAGGCTTTCACAGTAGCTCCAATTTGAGCCAACCTGTTTGCCGTGGGTTGCATCTCGTATTCCTGGGGGAAGAAGATCCTGGTAGCTGAGCAGAGTCGGAATCACTGTCAAACTCTTGATAGGAAGGAGACATGATCCGATATTCTGCAACATACTGCTTTGGCTTCGGACTCTGGGTAGACGAGAGGTGATATGGGCCCTCTATCACCAATCGGCTGGTCACGCCGAGCCCTTGGTTTACATACTCCCAAGAAGGCGGTGGCTCAGGGTCAATCGCGAGAGTATACTCTTTCAAATAGTATGTATATTCTTACGAGTATACTATTCTATGTATCTCCGACACTTGGCGCTGGATATCCGCGTCACACCAGTGTCCCCTTGTTGGGCTCCGTGGCGGGTGGAGGCATAGATCGTGAAACAAACAAATATACACATGGGTAAAGATAAAAACCACCAAAACGACGGACATACCAAAATCAGGAACGATGACCCTAGCTCAAAAACAACACAAAACGCAACACAGAACACCCAATTCCCGCAATTCCTTGTGATGACCTCCACACAGAGTGGTAAAACAACGGCCGCGTTGTCGCCACTTCTGTTGAGGAAGGGCATCCAGGGAATCGCAGGGGATGTGAAATCCGTTAAGCCATTGGGATCGGGCGATCTCCTTATAGAGGTTTATCGCCAACAACAGGCGATGAACCTACTCGGAACAACCAGTTTTGCCGGCATCGGTGTCAGTGTGAAACCACACTCATCACTTAATTGCAGCAAGGGGGTAATCAGGTGCCCAGCCTTGCGCAATGACACCGATGAAGACATACTGGCATATTTCCAGGAGGAGAGCGTCCCGGTCTCTGAGGTGAGGCGGATGGTGATCAGGAGAAACAATGATACAATCAAAACAAACACCTTCATCATCACTTTTTCAACGCCAACACTACCCCAAATACTAACAATCGGATACCAGAGGTACAACGTTTCCGTCTACATCCCAAATCCATTGCGATGCCGAAACTGTCAGAAGTACGGTCATCACGAAAAGCGATGTAGACGAAAATCGATCTGCCAGTATTGTGGCCGTGAGGGTCACACCGAGCAAAATGACTGTGACATCGCCAACCTGCGCTGTGTCAACTGTGAGGGGAAGCACGCTGCCTCTTCTCGCGACTGCCCTACCTGGAGCCAGGAGAGGGAGATATTACGGGTTAAATATACCCGAGGTGTCTCTTTCCCCGAGGCCAGGAGGATAGTCGGGAGTGCAGACATTGCTACACCCTCTTACGCACAAGTGACTCGAGGCAAGGCGCCGGTTGACAGTGTCACGGTCAAGGATGCTTCGGTTCAAGTTTCTGAAGACATACCTGCCTGGGGCTCACAAGTCCCAGACATGGCTGGTCAACAGAACTTGAAAATCCTCACGGGGGACCCATCCCGTTTCACGACTTTTCGAAAACCAACCAAAAACAGCAAACAATCAAAACCAGCATCACCATCAAAACCAGCATCTTCATCAAAACCAGCACCTTCATCAAAACCAGCACCACAATCAAAACCAGCACCACCATCAAAAACACCTTCCTCTTCAGGAGAAAACCCTCCAAAGGTTGGCACATCTAGGGCACATGTGCGTTCGCAGCGATCTCGCTCACTCACATCTGTTCCTCGATCCCAACTGAAACCAGAGACAACATCACCCACCAACAGACCTAGGAAAAAAATTAAAATAGCGAGGGGCAAATCCGAAGGACCGGATCTGAATGTCACCTTTGGCAAAGGATCAGAGGACCCGACAAACCGGTTCAATGTCCTACTAGATTTCGATGATGAGATGGAGACGAATGCCTCCGCGCTTCGTGCTTCAACTCCATCGAAATCCAGCCAAAATAACAAAAGATAAATAACACAATTATCCAATGGAACATCCGCGGATTAAAGGCAAATATAGAAGAATTTCAGAATCTATCAAAAGAATTTAGACCCGCCATTTTTTGTCTTCAAGAAATCATGCTCAAAAACCCAATCACGCTTAGAAATTTCTCACTCTACACTAATATTCCAACTGTAGTTAGCAGAGCAGCAGGTGGCGCAGCGGTAGCTGTCCATAAAAATATTCCTCACAGAATGATCAAGTTAAACACAAATTTACAGGCTGTTGCTGTCTGTGCAACATTACACCGACAAATAACTGTCTGTTCAATTTATCTCCCTCCGAGTATTGTTTTCACTTGTGAGCAACTCAATAATCTCGTCTCCCAGCTCCCAACACCATTCATAATCCTCGGTGATTTTAATGGTCATAATAGCCTGTGGGGCTCTCCCAACACAGACGAGAGAGGAAGACGTATTGAGGAATTTATAGATAAAAACAACTTGTGCCTTTTTAACAACAATACCCCTACTTATTTACACCCTGCTACAGGCTCTCGTACCCACATTGATCTATCATTATGCCATCCATCCATTTTACTTGACTATGACTGGAGGGTAAATGATGATCTTTGTGGGAGTGACCACTTCCCAATTTTTCTTCAGAATATTGGGACTCCTCTTGATGATCCTCTACCTCGATGGAATATGCACAAAGCAGATTGGGCCCAATTCCAACACATGTGCATTGAAAAACTAACCATAGACAATTTTACTAACCTCGACGACCCTATCAAAACTTTTACTGAAACACTCACTTCTATTGCCCAAAAGACAATTCCAAAATCCGCTCCAAAACCTACGAAGTTCCTTTTATCTGAAGAATCTTTTAAAACACGCAGTAATCGGGCAGCTGCTCTAAGACGCTACTTCAATTGCCCAACTGCTTCAAACTACAGTGAATTTAAAATTTGGCGGGCAAAGGCTCGGCGATCAATTAAAATTGACAAAAGAAACAGCTGGAGAGAATATGTATCCAAGATATCATCAAACACGTCCTCAAAAAAAGTATGGGATATGATTCGGAAAATAAGTGGGAAAAAGAAAAAGGCAACATCCTCCCACCTCATTAATAAAAACAAAATTTTCTCGTCTATAACTGAAATTGCTGATGCATTTGCAAAAAACATAGCTAAAAACTCATCCCCTCTAAACCACTCCCAAAAATTCCAGTCTTTGAAAAAAAAGAGAGAAAAGAAACGGCTCAATTTCAAATCATCAAACAAAGAAAGTTATAATGAACAATTTACCCTACCAGAACTTGTTGATTCGCTTAGAAAATCACAGGACACTGCTTCAGGTCCTGATGATATTCCATATCAATTTCTAAAGCACTTACCGGACTCTTCACTAACATGCCTTCTTTACATATTCAACCAAGTTTACGCTTCCGGAAAGATTCCCGATTCGTGGAAGAACTCCACAATTATACCTATCCCAAAACCGGGAAAGGATGCTACTGACCCAAACAACTATCGTCCTATCTCTCTGACTAGTTGTGTATGTAAAACTTTAGAACGAATGATAAACACTAGACTGGTTTGGTTTCTTGAGGCCAACGATATAATATCCCCTCTTCAAAGTGGCTTTAGAAATAGAAGAGGGACAAATGACCATCTCATCAGATTAGAGACGTTCATTCGAGAGGCTTTCGCCAAGAAAGAACACCTTGTCGCTGTGTTCTTCGATCTTGAGAAGGCCTATGATACTACATGGCAGTATGGCATCATGAAAGATCTTCACGACCTTGGCGTACGTGGAAACCTTCCCAATTTTATATCTAATTACCTATCAGATAGACACTTCAAAGTCCGTGTTGGTTCAACTTTTTCTGAAACGTCTAAACAGGAAATGGGAGTCCCACAGGGTGGAATCCTATCAGTCACACTGTTTGGACTTAAAATAAATGATATAGTCAAATGTCTTGGTCAATCAACAGAAGGGTCGTTATTTGTGGATGACTTCTTGATCTGTTACAGATCTAAGAACATGCACACGATAGAACGACAACTTCAACAGAGTTTAAACAAACTACAAAATTGGGCAGACGAAAACGGCTTCAAATTCTCTAAATCCAAAACTGTGTGCATGCATTTCTGTCAAAAACGAAAAGCACACAATGACCCAAATCTAACACTCGATGGCACTAGAATTCCTGTTGTTGAACAGACTAAATTTCTCGGCCTCATTTTTGATTCGAAACTCTCTTTCATACCACATATAAAGTATCTGAAGGATAAGTGTTCCAAGGCGTTAAACATTATACGAGTCCTTTCTCATACTGATTGGGGAGCGGATCGTGAAATGCTTTTGCGCCTATACAGATCACTTATTCGAACAAAACTGGATTATGGTTCTATGGTATACGGGTCAGCGCGCAGTTCGTACCTTCAGATGCTAGATCCAATCCATAACCAAGGGCTACGTCTTGCCCTGGGAGCTTTTCGAACAACACCTGTAAAAAGCCTGTACGTGGAAGCAAATGAACCATCCCTTTATGACAGAAGAATAAAACTTTCATTACAATTTGCAACTCAATTAAAATCAAACCCTAAAAATCCTGCTTTCAACCAAGTATTCAACCCCAAATACCAAAACATATTTACGCAAAACCAAAAACTTCTGCCAACATTTGGTATCCGAATTTTGAATTTCCTGCAAGAACTCAACATAAAATTGACGGACATAGCTGAATTTAACATATCTGATGTTCCTCCGTGGACCATTCAAACCCCCGATTTTAACTTTACATTACATGAGCGAGGGAAATCAAGTGTTATGCCCGAAGAACACAAATCCTCCTTTCGGGAATGCATTTCGAATTACCCTTCTCATACACAACTTTACACCGATGGCTCCAAAGAAGGTGAGAAAGTGGCAGCAGCCTGCTGTACTGCCAATACTTGCACTTCAGTCCGACTACCAGACGGCGCCTCCATCTTTTCTGCTGAAGCATGCGCCATTGGTTTGGCCCTCGACCATATCGATGAACACCGCATTAAAAAGGCAATTATTTGTTCAGACTCTCTATCTGTCCTACAGAGTTTACAGTTACGAGATCCTAAAAACACAATCGTACAAAACCTTGCTCATCGAATATCTCGTATATTAAAAAAGTCTAAAATAACTTTACTATGGATTCCGAGCCATGTCGGAATAAAAGGCAACGAATTTGCTGACAGGGAAGCAAAAAATGCATTGAATCTCGAACAAACAAATATCAAACTACCATACACAGATTTTAAACCTACTATTCGTACAGCCATTCAAAATGAATGGCAGAAACGCTGGTCTCTGGAGACCAACAACAAACTTTTTAAGATACAACCGAAACTTAAAACATCTATTCCCAGTCGGAAAGATCGTAGAGAGGAAGTTGTCCTCGCTCGGCTCCGCACTGGGCACACATATCCTACTCATTCGTACCTTTTAAAACGAGAAGATATACCTTCATGCCACGCATGTGACACTCCATTTACAGTGGAGCATTTTTTAATAGAATGTTCCGATTTTAAACACATTCGTGATAACTACTTCCGAGTCCCGGATATGAAAACACTTTTCAGTTCCGTGGATTCGAAGGCATTATTTAACTATTTGAAAGACATCGGTCTATTTTATAGACTCTGATGTCTTTTAACCCACCTTATCCTTTTTGACGTTATATATATATCGCATATTCCATATCATCTATTCGTTATCTCTTTTATTATTTTAACCCCCTTTTATTATTTTTAATTATCTACACATACAATGCGAATACTTTTAAAATGAACCATTTTATCTGATTTTATCTTCGCTATTCACATGTTTGTTAAAAAAGTAAAGTGAATAAATAAATCACCATGGCCCTAAATGACCACAGCCGTCGATGGGCCGTTAAACATGAACAAACAAACAAACAAACAAACAAATACTGTTGTATAATTGTTGTTGTTTAATTTAGTAATTGTCAAATTAATCATTACGTTATAATTGTCTATTTATTGAAATATACATCAATGTTCATATATATATACGTCCCTTTATAATTGTCTATTTATTGAAATATACATCAATGTTCATATATATGTCCCGTTATAGTTGTCTATTTATTGGAATATACATTTTAAAAATTACATCTTAAAATTCTAAGACTATTCTAGCGCAAAATTACAGGAACCATACACAACAATTTAATCGATTAAAATAACCGTTTGAAAATAATAGTGGTCTTCGATACTTGACTGTATTTTTTTCATACATCATGATTGATAAATTTTGCCAACATCTCAGTCCATAATGAATGTAAAAATATATCGTGTAACTTAATTAGAATTGACTGAGGTTGATGTCGCAAATGGCATGAAATTTCTGAAAATGACATGAAAGAACACTGCTGAACTATGTTGCAGAGACAAAGTGTAGATAGCTTCGAGGTTTTTAAATCAAAAGTTCGTTGACACAGCAACTCAAAAGCTTGAAAAGCAATATCGACATGCCTGCCGGTAGCAAGTTCGGAGTCCCACATTAAATTCAGTGAAAAATCATGAAAACTGTTCAAAATAGGAGTAGGTAACTTTACTAGTATATTTCTAACTTCAATATTATTTAAAGATCTCATACATTTGTCATGAATTTTGGATACACATTGAAATTGAAGTGATTGCATGATTTATATATATATATATAAATATAATTAAAACAAATAGTTCGAATCTTCACATCACAGTGATTCCAGACACTGTTGTTTCATGAAGTCCTTTATACCTCGTCGTCACTGTCCGACGATACAATGAACACTTAATTTTTTGGCTTAAACGCCAGCTCACTTGGTCTTCTTTTCAGTGCTGGTTTCTCCTCCAGTAAGCCGGCCGCTACTACTGCAGCTGCAGACTCGTCGTCTGCGATGCTATTCTGTTTATGTTTAAAATATAAAAAAAAAAAACTTAATCGAGGGCATCGAGCATGAGATATACATGAAGTGGAAATAAATGTATCAGACAACTAATTTGAAATTGTTCCTACTTTTGTTTTTTAAATCGGAGTAAAACAGAGTATACGCATATTAGACTAAGTTTCTATCTCTGAGAGTGAAACTATACATTTTTAATTTGAAGTTGTGGTTCGTCATGTAATAATACGCTGATAGAGTTTTAAAATAGTACATACTATATAAAATTTGATTAATACATACCTGTTTTTCAAAGTCCTGATTTACTTTCCGAATTTGCGGATACGCTGACATAAACTCCTCCAACTCATCCACTCCTAGAGTGAGTGTCTTCTTTTTCACGTAATGCGATAGATATGTATATCCGTTGTAGTTGTTGATGGTGAAGGTTTTCCCTCTTCCAAACGAACCTGTCGCTTTGGTCATTTGGCCATTTTCGGTGACGATTCTTACATCCATACTGCTTATTTATGTTTAGTCGGCGATGTGAGAGCTCTCTTAAAAATATGTCTCTTAAATAGGCTTACCGTGAGGATGGGAAGCTAATCTAATGTTGTGGGAACATTCACACTTAAGGCCATTTACAAATTCAGAATAGAGAATCCATGCAGTGTTGTGACCGTTCTTCATATCTATTTATTAGGAAAGGTTAACCTTATGCAACATTAATGAATCGGCCTCGATCTATCTCTAATACATGCTGATAATTTCGACAATGATGACCGATGTTCAAAAAGAATTCTAACAGATTGTGATAATTGTCTACCGTATCCCTGCTGTTCGGATCCTCCTTTTTTTTCCCGTCATATTCTTGTACGTGGGAAAAATACTCAAAAGTCACTCTCTTCTAATAAACGTTAGTGTCGCTTATGTATATAATAATTATGTTCCAATGAATCCAACTGAGGTTATGTTAATTGCTCATCGGACTCGACCGTGGGAAGTCATCAGATACGTTCGATTAACGATTCTTTTTGATCATCCGCCCACATTGTGTTAGCCCTTATTCTAGCCTTTCGGAATCATTTCCCTTGAATTAACATGTTATATTTTCTCTCTCAATTCTGACACTCATCTCTAGGCTCGTTTTTTTTTCTGTTAATATATTTATCACACCTACAGCAAACTGATTACTATCCGTCATTATGACATATACTTTTACACATTAAATTTAGTATCATAAGGCCATTTACAAATTCAGAATAGATAATCGATGTAGTGTTACGACCGTTCTTCATATCTATTTATTAGGAAAGGTTAACCTTATGCAACATTAACGAATGTGCCTCGATCTATCTCTAATACATGCTGATAATTTCGACAATGATGAGCGATGTTCATAAAGAATTCTAACAGATTGTGATAATTGTCTACCGTATCCCTGCTGTTCGGATCCTCCTTTTTTTTCCCCGTCATATTCTTGTACGTCGGAAAAATACTCAAAAGTCGCTTATGTATACAATAATTATGTTCCAATGAATCCAACTGAGATTATGATAATTGCTCGTCGAACTCGACCGTGGGAAGTCATCAGATATGTTCGATTAACGATGCTTTTTGATCTTTCCGTCCACATTGTGTTAGCCCTTATTCTAGCCATTCGGAATCATTTCCCTTGAATTAACACATTATATTTTCTCTCTCAATTCTGACACTCATCTGTAGGCTCGGGTTTTTTTTCTGTTTATATATTTATCACACTTACAGCAAACTGATTACTATCCGTCATTATGACATATACTTTTACACATTAAATTTAGTATCATAAGGCCATTTACAAATTCAGAATAGATAATCGATGTAGTGTTACGACCGTTCTTCATATCTATTTATTAGGAAAAGTTAACCTTATGCAACATTAACGAATGTGCCTCGATCTATCTCTAATACATGCTGATAATTTCGACAATGATAGCGATGTTCAAAAAGAATTCTAACAGATTGTGATAATTGTCTACCGTATCCCTGCTGTTCGGATCCTTCTTTTTTTTTCCCCGTCATATTCTTGTACGTGGGAAAAATACTCAAAAGTCGCTTATGTATATAATAATTATGTTCCAATGAATCCAACTGAGATTATGATAATTGCTCGTCGAACTCGATCGTGGGAAGTCATCAGATACGTTCGATTAACGATGCTTTTTGATCTTTCCGTCCACATTGTGTTAGCCCTTATTCTAGCCATTCGGAATCATTTCCCTTTAATTAACACATTATATTTTCTCTCTCAATTCTGACACTCATCTGAAGTCTCGTTTTTTTTCTGTTAATATATTGATCACACCTACAGCAAACTGATTACTATCCGTCATTATGATATATACTTTTACACATTAAATTTAGTACCATTGGTAACTTTCACCCGTGAACCATGTCGGATCTACAACTTGTTTGTTCTTGTTGCACCCTAATGATTGTAATATTGACTCTGCTGTTTATGAGGAAAGGACGATTTCAATTCGCACTGTAATGTAATATTGACTCTGCTGTTTATGAGGAAAGGCGATTTCAATTCGAACTGAAATACGATTCGAAAAATATTGTTACAGATATGCCAAGGTAAGTTGTTCTTTGTTGTTTTTTAATATGGAAGAGTTTGGATTTATTTTTAATATGTAAATTATTGACTCAGACGTGTATATGAATATCATAAGCCATAGAACATAAACTAACGATATCATCAACACGAAATTATTTACATATTTGAATTTATAGACTCGCCTCCTCCGAGAGAGTTATCACATGGCTGGAAGAGCATGGATCAATCAAACGTAGACGTTTAGTGAACAACTTCGAGGAATCAACACCAGCTGCTGCAAACAATAACACAGACAACGAAATTGGTTCTAGAGCAGAATCTCATACCGTGGAAAGCAGCAGTTTAAGGTCGCACGGATTTCATCGTCCTTTTTCCGATGCCGGAACTGAAGAATTTGATCCAGAAACTGATGTGGAAGAGATGTAAACAATGGAACTCCTTTCAAAATAATGGAAAAAAACGTTGACAGATTCAAAAACTTTTTATTAAAAATCAATATAGTTGCATTACGATGACATCATCCTTTTTCTAAATAAGTGTAACAATATCTTGTGACTATCAAAATAAAAAAAGTGAAGAACCATTCATACTTTTCAATTGTCATTTATATTCATACTACACCAACTTGATTGTATACTGTCTGTTTGTACATTTTTTGGAATGTTGTCAATGCGTCTTCATCATAAACTAATCTATCAAAACTTACAAAACATTTTATAAAAAAGCTATGTAATAACAACAAAAAATATCTATCGAGTATTGCTGCATCTGCATCATCACATATATATAAAGTTATATTGCACCAACTTGATTGTGTACTATCTGCTTGTACATTTTTTGGAATGTTGTCAATGTGTCTTCATCATAAACTAATCTATCAAAATTTACAAAACATTTTATAAAAAAGCTATGTAATAACAACAAAAAATATCTATCGAGTATTGCTGCATCTGCATCATCACATATGTATAAAGTTATATTGCACCAACTTGATTGTGTACTATTTGTTTGTACATTTTTTGGAATGTTGTCAATATGTCTCCATCATAAACTAATCTATCAAAATTTACAAAACATTTTATAAAATAAAAAGCTAAGTAATAACAACAAAAAATTTCTATCGAGTAATGCTACATCTGCATCATCACATATATATAAAGTTATATTGCACCAACTTGATTCTATTTTCAGATAACTAACTTTTTTTATAAGAAGTATAGTATACAGTTAGACCTTGTTTACTACCATCATTTGTTACCTCACATATATACTGTCAACTTATTTTTAATGTTTCTTTTTCTACCTATCACAAGATTTCCTTTACATTTCCCTCGGTTTATTGTTTATACTCTTTATAATGCCTGAATTTCTCTGAACAAATGATGGCAGTATAACAAGGTTTTGATGTATATGATGGTTTTTCCTTTTCTTTTGCGTCTTCAGTTCTAAATTTTCATATTAATCAATTTCTAATGTTACATTCAATTTGAAAATTCCTAATGTCTTAAACTTGTGTAGGTTAATCTTTCTGGTGGACGTCTGTTTCTCCTTGGTAGTTGTCGTACGGGGGCAGCAATATTGTTTCGTCTTGGCTGTTCATGTCTTTCATTGTCGGCATTTCTTTGTGGTCGTCTTCATTGGTTCAATATAACTAAAATAGGATTACAAATTGTGAAGATGAATTGCATGTCTGTCAAAGATCACTTCTTCCTTCTTTAAACAACACATCTGATGTCTTCTCACACACATTCCAATGACTGCTATACATCCAAATACATTATACAAGCAGTGACAGTTGCTGGAAAAAAATAAAATTAAATAGAACTGTAGGCGAATGAGCTTGAGAGATGCTGGTATATCAACTTGTATCAGTTCTACCGACATTTTTTTTATTGATCTATACATATACACACTTTTAGTTTCATTGTAAATGTAAATTCAAATAAAATTGAACGGTGGATTATATCCATAGAAAGTGTGTCTTCAGTTAACTTGGAGTTATGACGAAAAAAAAATGTATTAAAGCATTTCTCTCTCCCTTTCCTATTTTCTGAGGATGATGGTGAAAAAAAAATGCCCCCGAAAAGAAAACAACACTCCACACCCCATATAATTTTTTGGTTTAAATACTCACACAAGAGGATGATAATTATTTGCCAGCTTTATGCTAGTTTGTCCCATGCAAAAGCAGCTGCAGTCTGAAACAAAATACAGACCATTAGTTAATCAATATATTCAAGTTTGCATAAGATATTTTTATCATTGATAAAGTTGTCAATTTCTGAAAAAAAAAAATAATGACAATTATTGATACAGGAAAAGCTCTGGAGGTTTAGATTAATGGATAATTTCATTTTTATTTTTTTTTGACAATTAAGTGGGAATCATTCTATGCAAAAATCAGAAGAAAAATGGAGGGATCAATTTCAGTTTTGAGGGGTTCATGGTTCCCTTCTGAATTACATTAGACAAAAAAATTCCCACCTTTTCAGAGGTCTGCTCCAACTCTTCATTCCTGAGTGTAGTGGTAATTCTGGTTGTATCGAGTGTGGTTGATCTGCTTGGTGAAGAGGTCTTGATCTAAATGAAATCAAACAACGATTTATAAGTACTCTATGCTAATTAATATTTCCTTAAATATCTTTTTTTCATCTTTTTTTTTTTGCTTGTTTAGAAATTAAACAATACTGCATAAGATTGATGTAAAGATTGTGAGGAAAAAACGATGAAGAGCAAGTTTTAATATTTATTATCAATATGTTTGAATTCAATTACAATTTAAAAAATATATATATATTCCTAAGAGTTTCAACAATATGTCAGTGCGTTTACTGTTTATAGGGCTAACGATTGGGCGAAACGTAATAATATTAAGGTGACGTAGAAAAATCAATGCATGCTAACAAGGCCAATAGATCTATATATATATATTGTGTTATTTCACACGTACCTGTGTGTTAGGACACTCCTGGTGATTGGCATGTATAATCAGCTCCGTGTCAGTTGTGATTTGTTGGCATTCTCCTTTGCTTACAATCAGCACAGCTAGGTGGGGTGCCAAATTTCTGTTGATGAAAATTGATGCCCCCCCCCCCCCCACCTGCTTGCGTGATTGTCAGCCTTGTGCTTGAAGTTTTTATCACTACACACTGTGTTACCATCTCACAGTTGGCGGCACTTGATGACACTTTCTTACATTCCCTATCCGTGTCCAATACTATGTATGCATGAGGATTTCACCATTGCCATACCTACACAAACTGTGATAAGTGCCAAAAACATTCAATGGTTTTAAACATATTTGACCCCTGTAACCATAAAATATATATGTCAAGGTCATTCATTTGAACTTGGTAGTCTTTCATCTCAGCATGTTACTGGCATTATCCTAGGCCTCTTGGTTATTCAGAAGAAGTTGTTTAAAGGTTAAGAACATATTTGACCCTGTGACCTTGAAAAAACATGGTCATTCATTTGAACAAACTTTATAGCCCTCCATCCCAGCATGCTACTAGCCAAATATCATCACCCTAGGCCTCTCGGTTATTCAGAAGATGTTGTTTAAATGTTTAAAACATATTTGACCCCTGCGACCTTGAAAGTGGGTCAATGTCATTTCTTTGAACAAACTTGGTAGCCCTTCATCCCAGCATGTTACTGGACAACTATCATCACCCCAGGCCTCTTGGTTATTCAGAAGAAATTGTTTAAATGTTTTAACATATTTGACCCCTGTGACCTTGAATATAAGTCAAGGTCATTTATTTGAAAAATCCTGGCAGCCCTACATCCAAGCATGTTACTAGTCTAATATTATCACCCTAGGCCTCTTGGTTTTTCAGAAGAAGTTGTTTAATGTTTTTAACATATTTGACCCCTGTGACCTTGGATATAAGTCAAGGTCAGTTATTTAAACAAACTTGGTAGCCCTTCATCCCAGCATAAACCTGGCCAAATATCATCATCCTAGGCCTCTTGGTTATTCAGAAGAAGTTGGTTAAGATTTTAACATATTTGACCCCAGTGACCTTGAAAATTTGATGAAGGTCATTTATTTGAACAAACTTGGTAGCCCTTCATCCAAGCATGCTTCTGGCGAAATATCATCACCCTAGGCCTTATGGTTACTGAGAAGAAGTTGTTTAAAGTAAAATGTTGACGCCGGACGGACTACGGACGCCGCCCCATACCATAAGCTCACTTGGCCCTTCGGGCCAGGTGAGCTAAAAAGGGGTATGAAAAGTCCCGCTGCAAATGTCCAAAAGAAGACGATGACAGAAATGCCGCGTCTGAAAATATTCATCCTTCTGCTGAAAGTGTGAAACCTGTCGTGAAACCTGTCAGACGATCCCTTGGGACATCATTCGAGACGACTCCCCCGGAGTATCATGGCGAGGTTGAGGTAAATAGCCCTACCGTACTGTTATTGTTAATTTTTTACAGAACTTTGGGCTCCTCTGCATTAACACATATATATGTACATGTATGTTGTTTATTAGTAGTGGTAGAGTACTGCAATGTACATATGTATGTAGTTATCTGCACAGCATCTGTGGGTGGGGCTGCAGCTTGCTTTATAAACTATTTGACATCATACATGGTTTTGTACGCAGGAACTTGTTTCAGTCAATATTAAAGTAGATGTTTATGATATATTGTATGAAAATGTAGTGGTTGTCATACAATACAATGTCATAGTCATCTTCATCTTCACTTATTGTCTGTTGGTCAAAACAAGCTTATGTGGTTTGTTGTGTAAATTTTGAGTTTTTACTTTTGAACTTCATTTCCTGTTTCTAAACACTGAAATGAACTATATGTGTACTAAAACTGATACACTCTAATTGAAATGTATAACCTGACATTAACTAATTACTGGATAGTTTTTTTTAGTGGGTAGGGGTGGGAAGGAAATTAAATCTTAACCAAGGTGTTGAATTTCTTTTCTCAAATTTGCATCCCAGTTTTTATTAGTCAAATTGTTTAAGGTGATTTTGAAATGTGCAATACAATGTATATAAATTGATACACACACACACATATATATATATATATATATGTGTGTGTGTTGTGTATATCTTTTTTCATGAAAATGTTTGCAAATTAAATTGTAAATAATATTTCTTTGCAAACTTGACATAAGTACATTTCAAACTCACTGAGGTATATTTTACATAGTGTAGATACATGCAGTCAAACAATCATCAACAATTTGTAGAAAAGATTATTGAACTACTCCTCATTGAATTCAAATGATTGGTTTTCTTATTTGTTGGTTCCTTGTGTTTGAGTAAATACATGCAAATGAACATTTATTGTACATAATTAATCAACTTGATGTCTGAAGCTATGCCATTTCTTGCATTTGCATTTGTATACTCATATTAATTGAACTTGTAGAAATCTTCTGTACAAGTAAAACATAGAAACATAGCATTGGAATTTCTTGCAATCAGATTGAAATTTGTTCTTCAGTATCATAGACATGATTAAAATCATCAGGCATATTATTCAGAAAACAGTAATAATAATGTAAATGAAAAGCATACATTTATACCTGGTACAATGTAAACAGTGTATCAGTGTGTGTATGGAAGATTTCTGTTGTTACATTTTGTTAATTTTTATTTGCAGATTATGAGCATGTTGTTTGAAACAATCTCTTGCAGATTAAGTGAGTTAATTAGAGGCTGATTCCTTCTTCAATCATGAAAGGTATACTATGATAAATATCAAACTTAAATGGTAAAAAATTATATCTAACAGTTTTCTGTAGGTAAACTACATTACACCTTTTTATCATAAAGATTATACATTAGAAGAGAAATGTAATTACTTTGTTATTATATTATTTGATAATGATTTATTTAGTTTATAACTGAATGCAACTTTAATTTGTGGAATTAAAAATAATAAATACATAATAACTGAATGTAAAGTCAATTTGTAGAGAAAATGTTAAATGAATATGGGTATAATTTATTTGATTACCAAGTATAACTTTAACTTTTTAAGTAAAAAGTGAAGTTAACAAGTGTATAATTTTTATTTTCAGATAACTATATCTTATCCAAGTGGGAAAAAACTGAATTAGTTGTTCATGAAAATTACAAGAAAATATGCAAGGCTATTTTCAAGTCTGAAAATGTTGAAAAGTCTACATTAGATATACTTGTGAAGTCACACCCAGGGGATGTTGTTAATGCAGCAACAAAGGTGATCTCAATGGAGTCGAAAGACTTGTGCAAGCGCTACTCTGGATCTGTTCTTCAAAAAAAAGACAACAGAGATCTGATGACATTTACATGGAATGATTTTCACAAGGAACTGGAAATCCGTGCTCCCAACATTTTGAAAGTGGTGTCATCGATTGTAAGTGACATTCCTGTTCCTCCAAAGGAAAAGAAATTTATGCATATTTTGCACACAGTAGCATCTGGACTGCATGGGAGAAACAATGAAATGTCAGGTCTTCATTATGGCATTGCTATGATATTACTTCATGGAGGATGCACACTGAGGGTATTGATTAACATGTATATATATATATTTCTGTATTAATTATTGAACAATACATATATTTAGTGGCGGCGATGTGGCAAGGGGGGATGGAATAATAAAATTATTAACCTCCCACCCCCCACCCCAGGGGGTGTGTGGGGTGGGGGTGGGGGGCCAAATGAAGTTACATGACTTCTTTCTATTAAGTATTCTGCAGGCAGATAGTAAAAAGTTTTCAATTCTGAAAACATTTTATGGCAGTATCATAACTTTTTGCAGTAATTTGATTAAATGTAAATTTGTTTTTGAATTCCATTTTAAATCATTTATAGATATTAACTATTAATGGACATCAGATTGTAATCTGCAAAATGGATAAGGTAAAATTCATTATGAAATTCAGCTTTAAAATGTATCATAAAGTGTTATTTTACCTTTGTAGGCAATCATGATGGTAACAAGCTTCTATCCCATACTGGATATTGTAAAATTTTGTCTTTGTATGAATTATAACATCATACATGGTAGTCTTAATTTCAAAGCATATCTATAAATGATTACAAGATGGGTGTTAAATTAGGTTCATTATTAAATAATGTATTATCAATGAAAACATAGCCTTACATGCACTCACACATATCTATACGTGTCTATAGACATGATATTTTTATTTGAAATTCCAGGACATTGAGAGACTGCAAGATGGGGCTTTGTGTTTATTCAAGTACAGTCCATAACAAACTTGCCTCATGGAAGGAGAACTTGGACGAAGAAGTAATGAAGCTAAATAATGACTGGGAACAAGGGAGCGAGACGAAATACCAGCTAGTGGGTGACAACTGGGACAATAATATTTTGCCATCTTACAGGTAAAAACGCATCATATACATGTATACTACTGGATTGACAATGATCAGTCCCATGTACGTGTACATGTATACTTTGTTGTCTCCAACAGGTCCCAATATCTTAAACAACTTGAGTTTGTCTCAAGCTCAAATATAAATCTCAAATTGACTCAAGTAGACTAATTTAGGATTTAAAACTTCAGGTAAATTTAAAGTATTTAAATATTGTGGCCAGAAAAATGAATTGATCCATGCATTTTATTTGAAATTCAAAATATGAGTGACCCATTCATTCTTATAACTGGAAAATGTTTTATTGTTTATGTCTCTCATAAGGTTACAGAGTCAGTGAATTTGTATGTAAAGTAACTGTTTTGCATTTCATTTTAGAGCTATTTATAAAGTTGTATTTATTTTACAGGACTTCACAGCAGAAGACGACATCACTACATCTATTCAACGTCATAGTTGTTGTTGATAGAATTCCAGCAATATCTGCGAATTTGGATGATGAAAATGGTGGATCAATGAATGATGACTTAGATGTTGTGAACTTCATTCCATCAGTTCTCGACAAGACAAGTTGATGGATGAACTAGTTTTCCTTGTAGCAACAGCTGTAATAGAAAACATCCCACAGCTGAAAAAAATATTCAAGTTTTATCCCAAACACTTTGACCACAAGAATAGTCACCATGCAGGAACCAAGACAAAACAGGTAAGATAGTTGTTTAGAAAAAGAAAAAAAAACATGTACATGTACCGTATTTTCAGGTTGAATAAAACAGTCTGTTAAATGGATTTTTCACTCAAGTAATTGAATATTTGTACTTTGCTTGACTCTATAAAATAGCATGATTTTAATCAGATTGAACCAAAGTCAGTGATCTGATAATTTCATATAAGATCAAGTTGCATCAGTATACGTTTTAAATGATGAAAGTATGGATCTGTTGATATTTCATGCTTTGTTACCTATGGAGCCATTTAACAGATGATTTTAATCAGATTGTGTTGATGATTGGGTTTTTTCTCCAATAAATTATATAGAAGTGGCAACTAGCAAATGAATCATAATCATAGTAATGTTTTCCTTTGTAGTTCCCACTAGGCTTGTTTGATTGTAATGAGACGAAGACAACAGAACTAATAAAACTACTAAAGGAACTTCAAGCCAAGTATGTTCCCTGCAATGATGAACAGATTGTTGAACCAGTTTTCTTTGGAGGTATTTTCTAGTGACTAATCTTTCTTTATCTTTTCTTTTTACAACTTATTATGCTCCCTGCGAAATGTTCTGCTCTGTTTTGGTAAAGTGAAACAAAGTCAAGATTCAGGTTTAGATTACTTTTATTTCCTGTGTTTCTGGACACATTGTAGAGTAGGTGATATCGTATGATTGGTAAAGTGAAACAAAGTCAAGATTCAGGTTTAGATTACTTTTATTTCCTGTGTTTCGTGACACATTGGACACATTGTAGAGTAGATGATATCGTATGATACAATGATATACACAGTACAGCAAATGTCTATTAAATACACCATATATATAAATGTACAGTACTACAATGACAACCCTAGGGCTACAGCAAATGACACAATTGAGTATAACATAATGCAACATACAATCACTACAGTACAGCAACAAAAGACTACATGTATAATACACTACAATATGTTATAGGTTATAATACAGTTTAGCAATGCAAGGTATAATACAATGACAAATATCCTAGAAGTACTGTATAACACATTGAACTATACTAGAAGCACACCATAGCAAAATGACTTATAGTATAATTATAGCACAGTGAATTACAATGAAATAATTGGCAGTATTTACTTTGATAAAACAAACACTGACATACATTGGTAATAAATGGTAGTACATGTTCAGTTCTTTTTATTTCATGCCTGTATAAATTCTTTTGCCTATTTCATATATGATGTCCATGTAATAAAACACATTTCTGATGATAATTATTTCTGATTCAAATTTGTTCACATACATGAACAGAAAAGTTTCTTTTTTTAAAGGGGATCGCTTAACAGATGAAAGGTTTCAGGCTGCTCAACTGGCAATGCTTAATGGAGGGACGTCTGCTGAAAGACTGGAAGGCTTTATTTCGAAAATAGAGGATTTTCACAGGCTTATGAATTTTTTGGAGGTAATAATTATATAAGTTATGACTGAATTTATAGCAGGATATATCCCAAATTTTGTATACAATTCTGTATGAGGTTAACATTTCGGTCATAAAAACATATTCATATCATATGAATCAATATCAAAGTCATCATTAAATATGCTTGGTTAAAACAACTTTTGTATTAACCTTTATACGGTGTCTTGATTTGATATACAGAATCAATCAAATTGCTCACAAGATCAGTAATGGTAAGATACAGGCTCTGTCACCATGATGGACCAGTACATACACTGTGCAGTAAAAAATAAGGTATATAAAAATTAGAAAGTACTGAAGTTGGTATTAATACAGGTATGTTTTGTTTACCTTTGTGTAATGTTACATTTTAGTATATACACATGTACCCTAATTGATTTGTATTACAGCAGATCATTGAAGTACCCATTATTTTTAGCTCACCTGTCACGAAGTGCCAAGTGAGCTTATGCCTTGGTGCGGCGGCCGTCGTCCGTCCGTCCGTCTGTCCGGCCGTCGTCCGGCGTCAATATTTTACTTTAAACGACTTCTTCTTAATAACAGAAAGGCCTAGGGTGATGATATTTGGCCAGAAGCAAACTGGGATGAAGGGCTACCAATTTTGTTCAAATAAATGACCTTCATCTATTTTCAAGGTCACAGGGATCAAATATGTTAAAAACTTTAAACAACTTCTTCTCAATAACCAAACTGCCCAGGGGGATGATATTTTGCTACTAGCATGCTAGGGTAAAGAGCTACCAAGTTTGTTCAAATGAATGAATTTCAATTATATTCAAGGTCACAGAGGTCAATTGTCTTAAAAAACCTTTAAATAACTTCTTCTGAATAACCAAAATGCCCAGGGTGATGATATTTGGCCAGTAACATGCTGAGATGAAGGGCTACAAAGTTTGTTCAAATGAATGACCTTCTCCCATATTCAAGGTCACAGGGGTCAAATGTTAAAAATTTTAAACAACTTCTTCCGAATAACCAAACTGCCCAGGGAGATGATATTTGGTCAGTAGCTAGCTGAGATGAAGGGCTACAAAGTTTGTTTAAATGAATGACCTTCACCCATCTTTAAGGTCACAGGGGTCAAATATGTTAAAAACTTTAAACAACTTCTTTCGAATAACCAAAATGCCCAGGGTGATGATTTGTTTGTTTGTTTGTTTGATTTTGTTTAACGTCCTATTTACAGCTAAGGTCATTTAAGGACTGCCTCCCCTGTGTGCAAGATGCATGCATGTAGTGTCTGTGTGTGTATTTTGGGAGGCTGCGAGATGTTCGTGTTTGTCTTCTTGTAATAGCGCGGAACTGATGCCGACTTTATAGTGCTACCTCACTGAAACATACTGCCGAAGACACCCAGCAGGACGCCCCTCCCGGTCACATTATACTGACAACGGGCGAACCAGTCGTCCCACTCCTAATTTGCTGAGCGTTAAGCAGGAGTAGAAACTGCCATTTTTAAAGCCTTTGGTATGTCTCGGCCAGGGGACAGAACCCAAAGCCTTCCTCGCAGGGGCGAACGCTCAACAAATGGCAAAAAGTGAGGCATTGTCAAGGGAGACATTAGGAAAAAGAAAGTTATTTAGAAAGGAGAGAAGCGATAAGGTCCCAAATTTAGTCGCCTCTTACGATCATGCAATTGGGGGCAGCAGGTACAATTCTTACGCCCTACCTGCAGGGCATCCCAGGGTGATGATATTTGGTCAGTAGCTAGCTGAGATGGAGGGCTACAAAGTTTGTTCAAATAAATGACCTTCATCTATTTTCAAGGTCACAGGGGTCAAATGTTAAAAATTTTAAACAACGTCTTCCGAATAACCAAACTGCTCAGGGAGATGATATTTGGTCAGTAGCTAGATGAGATGAAGGGCTACAAAGTTTGTTTAAATGAATGACCTTCACCCATGTTCAAGGTCACAGGGGTCAAAGATGTTAAAAAATTTAAACAACTTCTTCCGAATAACCAAAATGCCCAGGGTAATGATATTTGGCCAGTAGCATGCTGAGATAAAGGGCTACAAAGTTTGTTCAAATGAATGACCTTCACCCATGTTCAAGGTCACAGGGGTCAAATGTTAAAAATTTTAAACAGCTTCTTCCGAATAACCAAACTGCCCAGGGAGATGATATTTGGTCAGTAGCTAGCTGAGATGGAGGGCTACAAAGTTTGTTCAAATGAATGACCTTCAGCCATATTCAAGGTCACAGGGGTCAATTGTCTTAAAAAACCTTTAAATAGCTTCTTCTGAATAACCAAAATGCCCTGGGTGATGAAATTTAGTCAGTAGCATACTAGGATCAAGGGCTACCAAGTTTGTTAAAATGTTTGACCTTGAATCATATTCAAGGTCACAAGGAGCAAATATGTTTACAATATTTCAACAACTTGTTCTGAATAACCAAAAGGCTCAGGATGTTGATATTTAGTCAGTAGCATACTAGGATCAAGGGCTACCAAGTTTGTTAAAATGTTTGACCTTGAATCATATTCAAGGTCACAAGGAGCAAATATGTTTACAATATTTCAACAACTTGTTCTGAATAACCAAAAGGCTCAGGATGTTGATATTTAGTCAGTAGCATACTAGGATCAAGGGCTTCCAAGTTTGTTAAAATGTTTGACCTTGAATCATATTCAAGGTCACAAGGAGCAAATATGTTTACAATATTTCAACAACTTGTTCTGAATAACCAAAAGGCTCAGGATGTTGATATTTAGTCCGTAGCATATGCTGGGATCAAGGACTACTTTGTTAAAGGGAATGACTTTGACTTATATTCAAGGTCACAGGGGTCAAATTTGTTTAAAATCTTTAAACATCCTCTTATGAATAACCATGGGTCCCAGGATGTTTATTCTTTGCAAGTTGCATCCTGAGATGAAAGGCTATACAATGTGTTCACCATAATGACTTGGTTCGACTTTAAATCACAGGGGTGAAATGTTTTAAAAAAAATTAACAGGGCCTTTTATACGAATTTTAATCATAAATATTGATATTTTGCCTGTAGCTTTATTTTAGATCACTTTTAAGGTTACAAGTGACAGTTTTATACCAGGTGAGCGATGCAGGCCCATTGGGCCTCTTGTTTTACAGGCCATCTGCAAACTGACCTATAGCACTGAATCAGGAAGGGATCGGGTATCGGCCTATTACTTCCGAAATGTGCTAAATGCCAGAAATGTCAAAGGAGATGTCCGGAATCATTACAGAGCCTATAAACTACTGTACTACACAATTTTAGATGCTATGTGTTGTCTGTCATTTCTCAATGAATTTGGACTGAGTGATTTTGAAGAAGTAATCCAGTTCCCCGAAAACTTTGCACTTTATTCTGAAAACGAAAAGATTTCCTGGATGAATGAAATTTGTAGATCACTATTAAGGAAGCATTTCTTTGATTCAGACACCGACATTTTCAGACAACTCAGAGAGATATTAGCAGACCCAAGTCATCCTGAAAACTATTGGACATCACATTTGGAGGACGGTCGCGTGAAATGTCACTTTTGTGACAAGACATATGCATATGTCGGATCACTCAAAGTTCACGAAGAGAAAATTCACAATGCAGAAATTCCACAGACCAAAGCAAAAAGCAAATCACAAACAGATGAGGATCAATTCCGAAACTACTGTCTACTGCTCGTCAAGCTTGCATTGCTACACAAAAATCTTGATACTGCTGTTGATATGGCAGATGGAGAACGTTCAGTACGGTCAGCAAAATACGAATTACCTATCTATAACATAACAAACAAAACAAAGTATGCTATTGGATCGATTCATCTAATTTCACTTACTGAAAGCACTTGCATTTTGAACAAAGACCAAAAAGACAGACTAACAGCAAACAGATTCATTAACTTGCAAGGAGGGAAGAACAACAACATGGCACTGGACGAGTATGTGGAGTTGTTAAACAGAGAAAGCAAAGACATGTTGTCAGGTTTTCAGACGAAAGAAAGTATTCTGGCACATTCCAAAGAGTTCCCTCACATCATCAATTATGTTCAGCATTATGATGATTTCTGTGCTGTGTCAAAACGTAAAGGGTTTCATCACCTTCCCTCTTACAGTGAAGATGTCAGGAAAGTTGCTGTGGAATTAGCAGACACTGGTGCATTTTCTTGTGAACGTGGAAGACAGCTTCGGTGTAAAGCACTTTCAGCAGATGAAAGATTTTATGACAGTAGCTTTCGAGGTCTTGGAACACTCATTCATAGACACAAGCCAATAGTTGCCTACCACAGACTGCGTAACAAACGAATATGAGCAGTACCATTTCACACATGCAGTTCCAGTACTGAAGATCAAATAAGCTATTGCATTGGACCCCCCTGAATGTACAGTAATTCAAAGATGTTACCACAATCATTGCAGTGTATATTTTGACATAATTGTTAGACTCCTCTGAATGTGCAGCAATTCAAAGATGTTACAACATTCGTGCCGAGTTGACATAATTCATATTTCAGACTTTTGTCCAAGAGAGACTAAATGCATGATGTAATTAGTTCTTCAGGCAATCCCACATGCACTCTTATAGGAGACTCTATCGTGTTTAAGGATGTTGTATTTTTGGCATTTGTTCTGTCAAAAATAAAAGACTAAATTAAAGTACAACTAGCTTCCATTATATTGATAGATCATGCATGCTACAGATTATCTCGAGGATATTTAAGTGATCAATCACATTATCTTAATAAGATCAAAACAATTCATTTAGATGAAGGATACTGATGTGTGAGAATAGTTCATTATTTGTAGTTGGCGTGGGTATTATCATGATTCATATATATATATATGACTGAAGTAATATCATCCTCAGCTTTTTGAAACACTAGTTAATATTGTTTATTCAATATAACATTATATACAAGTAATTTAACTGAATCACATAATGTTCCATTCACGTGTACCAGTTGTCAGACAATAAAACCACTAAGTTATAATTAGTCCAGTATAAGTAGACACCTATAAATCAACTAACATGTCAGATTTCTTCAGACAGTATTTTGAACTTTTATTTCATGTCCTCTTTTTTAGAATCCTAGCCTGTAAACTAAAACTTGTTTGATAAAATTAAACTTTATGGTCAAACAAGTTGATCAAGTCAAGAAAAACAAATAGGTATGTAGTTTAAACAAAACCCTGTTACACATTTGATACCAGATGCTGAAAGAGGAGATACCTCATCTGATCGAAGTGGAAAATCACCATGAAAAGTGTTACTTTTCCAAGTGCCTTTAACTATACACCTTTCACATGCATAATACGCAGTGTGTCCTTTGACGTATTTTAGAAATGCTCTGGCAGGGGCATCACAAACAAAGGTTTTTATGTCAACAAAGAATATTTTATCCTCAAACACCAATTCGTTTTGTTTAAGTTCCCTATATTCATCCAAAAATCTCGCAAGAAATCATCAAGTGAATTTGGCTTGCTCTCTCCTAAGGACAGGGCTACCAAAAATGGACTGCAATTACTAAAACTACATATGATTGGCCAGAATAGTGTTCCAGAAGATTTAAACAAAGGGATTCCATCCATGTTAACAAGCAAATTGTTGAAATTTGAGGTAGTATCTTGCGTATTCCAATATATGTGTATTTTCCACCACATTTCTTCTCCACCTGAACCATCCTTGGTGTTTGCAAAAGTGTTCTCGCATCTTTTCGAAGCAGGTTTCAGGCTGCTCAACTGGCAATGCTTAATGGAGGGACGTCTGCTGAAAGACTGGAAGGCTTTATTTCGAAAATAGAGGATTTTCACAGGCTTATGAATTTTTTGGAGGTAATAGTTATATAAGTTATGACTGAATTTATAGCAGGATATATCCCAAATTTTGTATACAATTCCAGTACTGAAGATCAAATAAGCTATTGCATTGGACCCCCCTGAATGTACAGTAATTCAAAGATGTTACCACATTCATTGCAGTGTATATTTTGACATAATTGTTAGACTCCTCTGAATGTACAGCAATTCAAAGATGTTACAACATTCGTGCCGTGTTGACATAATTCATATTTCAGACTTTTGTCCAAGAGAGACTAAATGCATGATGTAATTAGTTCTTCAGTCAGATAATGTAATTAGTTCTTCAGTCAGATTTCTTCAGACAGTATTTTGAACTTTTATTTCATGTCCTCTTTTTTAGAATCCTAGCCTGTAAACTAAAACTTGTTTGATAAAATTAAACTTTATGGTCAAACAAGTTGATCAAGTCAAGAAAAACAAATAGGGTTAAAATTGAAGAATTTTACAAATAATCTATCAGGTTTGTTAATAAGATGTGTTGCTGCAAATGCAAGATGAATGAAGAATGTCTACTCATATGATTACCCTGTTGTTTTTTAGTTTGACACATGTATGTGTATCAGAGTTCATAACACCAAAATAAAACACACACACATGTACATATATATATATATATACATACAAGTACATACATAATTTCATGCAATAGTCACTCCACATTTAAATCCAGATCAGGGACTAAAGACAGATCTAAATCATCTTCGTAGTCAAATGGATCATATGTATATGATGATTCTGTGTCTTCATCTGAAGACTTGTCATCAGCATCATCAGCACTGATGAAATAAATAAGTTTCTCAATGAAGGAAGATGTGCATGCACTACATGAACAACTAACTGCACACAAATCACAACAAGAATGAAGTCCCTTTTGCTTTCTGATTTCTGTTAGCTCCAACTCTGTCAGAAAAGGTGTCAGCATTGCAACTCGACGGCACTCTTCGGTTTTGAACATGTCCTTCACCTCGGTGTTGACATCTCGCAAGTGGTAAGAATTGACCAACAAAAGGGCCACAGAATCCTTACCATCACGTCCAACACGGCCTTTCTCCTGTATGAGATCTACTAAGCTCTTTGGTGCACCGTATACAATCACATTGTAAACATTTACAAAATCAACACCCATACCAAGAGCACTTGTTGCCACTAAAAGTTTCAAACTACTGCCAGGATTTTTTAAAGACTCCAGAACTTTTTGCTTTTTGTCGTCGGGCGTTTCAGAATGAAACATTTCCACTGAGCTGACAGCTTCAGGTTTTTCAGTGACAATATAGCTATAAATGTTAGCTGTTGCTTTAATAGTAGAACAATAAACGATTGTTCTGGGAAAGGTTTCCTCACAAAGGGCATCTATCATCCAAACCATAGACATCTCTACTGTATTTGGTATTTTTCTTACTACCAACTTAATGTTCGGCTTGTTTGGAGAAATTCTAATTTCAACCAAGTCATCATCCATCTGTAGCACTTTGGACACTCGCCTAGAAATTTTCTTGGTGCAAGTAGCACTCGGAGCCAACATTGATGCATCCGGAAACAAAGATCTAACTTCACCAATGTACGAAAACCATTTCCGAAATGCCTTTTTGTCTTCTTCCTTGTTTTCACCCCTGTAACAATACATTTAACTTGACTGAATTTGTTAAAATGAATATTTATAGATCTAGAGGGACTGGGCCGGTTGACTAACGGTAGCAATGTTGCTTTAAATTTACTGATAAAAGCTTCTGTTAAGAACTTGGAACACAGGGATCAAGTCTGGCTCTTTTGTATTTAATTTAATTGTGCATGTTAGCACACTACATGTGATGTATCACATATACGTATATAATTGTGAAATGGTCACACATTTAAAGCTTTTATTAAATAGTAACATATTTCCTATCACTTGAACTACGACCATACATAAACTGTCCACTCATATCCATCCATGTATTTAAAAATTACAAGAATTTTGAAAAAGATATTTATATATATGAGATGATTATAATAGTGCATTGTACATAGTTAATATAGCCATTAAACACATCTTATTGAAATTGGAACTTCAACTTACCAGGTTGAAATAGTGTGGAATTCATCAACTACAATTGTTGACACAGAAAATTCCTTCAATTTGTAACTCCAGTTCTTGTCCCCAACAAGGGCTTCTGGCGAGGCATACAGGTAGTCAAATTGTCCTTTTTCTATGTTAAGATCTCCCTCTGCACTTCTGCCTGTTGTATATAAATGAAGTAGAATACATTATTATATCATATGTAAATAATTTTGTATAGTAAAAAAGTCACAACAAAAACATTAATCAAAACTGCTATTTTTCATCAGAAAATAAGGTTTAAATGAACTAATGTTTTTGTTATTATATCACTTCATTCCTCGGATGATATTGGTAGTCTGTTGTAGAGTAATATCTTTATACTGCATTCCATGTGAAATTGAATGGAATGTAGGCCTAGTACTTAATACATTGAATCGCTTGAACAACACCGCGAATACCATCATTAACACATCTTGGGAGTTTATGAAATCAGTGAAAATATGGATGTTGGATGTAAATTTAAGCAAAGATTTACATTTAATAAATGTTCAATTTAATGATAGCTACGAACATGTAGGGGGTGGGGGGCGGTGGTCACTGCATATTGCAGAGAAATGTACAACGAATTTTAACTTGCGTTTGGTAATCTCATCAAAACGTTCATCAAAAAATTCTCAAATACCATTTGGTCATCTGTTTATGACTGATATACATGTACAACCGCTTGTACACGGACGATACATGTTTACGTCGGCCGTTTACGTTTAAGATTTGAAACGATCTATGTCTTTGATAGGATAATTGTAAATTTAGTCTAACAAACATTTATATTCTGCCTTGATTCCCGGAATATTCTTCAACCGCTCACACTGATCACGCATCAACGCTACCAAGGGTGAACAAACGATGATTTTGCTGTCTCGGTCTCCCATCTCGCGTTTCAAGGAGACAAGCATCTGGAAAGGCAACGACTTCCCATATCCAGTAGGCAACACCGCCATACAGTCTTTCTTCTCTAATAATGCTTCGAGTATCTTTTTCTGTTCGGGTTTCAGACGATCAATCTCAAATAACTTCAGAACTTTCGCAATCGCTTCACTTTCATTAATGTCCGCCATATTTGTTACAACTTCGACCGCCCTTTTGAAAGAAGGTCTCTGATTGGTCAAAATTTAATGAGTATTTATAAATATAAAGGTCACCTGAACGTGACCCTGACCGCGGCACATTCAGATATTCAGGCGGAGCCATGTAACCGATGATTTTAATCAGATTGGGCCGAGACATACCAAAGACTTTAAAAATGGTAGTTTCTACTCCTGCTTAACCCTCAGCAAATTAGGAGTGGGACGACTGGTTCGCCCGTTGTCAGTATAATGTGACCGGGTGGGGCGTCCTGCTGTGTTTTCGGCAGTATGTTTCAGTGAGGTAGCACTATAAATTCGGCACCAATTCTGCGCTATCACAAGGAGACAAACACGAACATATCGCAGCCTCCCAAAATACACACACATGCATTTTGCACACAGAGGAGGCCGTCCTTAAATGACCATAGCTGTTAATAGGACGTTAAACAAAATCAAATAAACAAACAAACAAATGTATTTAAAACTTCAAGCAACTTAACCTCAATAACCAAAATGCCAAGGGTACTGATATTGGGCCTGTAGCATGAAGAATGTGGGATGAAGAATTGCCAAGTCTGTACAAATGAATGACATTGACCCACTTTCAAGGTCACATAGGTCAAATGTCCTACAATCTTCAAACGACTGCTCAATAACCAAAAGGCTCAGGGTACTGATATTGTACCAAGTTTGTTCAAATGAATGACCTTGACTTAAGAATATTGGGACTCCTCTTGATGATCCTCTACCTCGATGGAATATGCACAAAGCAGATTGGGCCCAATTCCATCACATGTGCATTGAAAAACTAACCATAGACAAATTTACTAACCTCGACGACCCTATCAAAACTTTTACTGAAACACTCACTTCTATTGCCCAAAAGACAATTCCAAAATCCGTTCCAAAACCTACGAAGTTCCTTTTATCTGAAGAATCTTTTAAAACACGCAGTAATCGGGCAGCTGCTCTAAGACGCTACTTCAATTGCCCAACTGCTTCAAACTACAGTGAATTTAAAATTTGGCGGGCAAAGGCTCGGCGATCAATTAAAATTGACAAAAGAAACAGCTGGAGAGAATATGTATCCAAGATATCATCAAACACGTCCTCAAAAAAAGTATGGGATATGATTCGGAAAATAAGTGGGAAAAAGAAAAAGGCAACATCCTCCCACCTCATTAATAAAAACAAAATTTTCTCGTCTATAACTGAAATTGCTGATGCATTTGCAAAAAACATAGCTAAAAACTCATCCCCTTTAAACCACTCCCAAAAATTCCAGTCTTTGAAAAAAAAGAGAGAAAAGAAACGGCTCAATTTCAAATCATCAAACAAAGAAAGTTATAATGAACAATTTACCCTACCAGAACTTGTTGATTCGCTTAGAAAATCACAGGACACTGCTTCAGGTCCTGATGATATTCCATATCAATTTCTAAAGCACTTACCGGACTCTTCACTAACATGCCTTCTTTACATATTCAACCAAGTTTACGCTTCCGGAAAGATTCCCGATTCGTGGAAGAACTCCACAATTATACCTATCCCAAAACCGGGAAAGGATGCTACTGACCCAAACAACTATCGTCCTATCTCTCTGACTAGTTGTGTATGTAAAACTTTAGAACGAATGATAAACACTAGACTGGTTTGGTTTCTTGAGGCCAACGATATAATATCCCCTCTTCAAAGTGGCTTTAGAAATAGAAGAGGGACAAATGACCATCTCATCAGATTAGAGACGTTCATTCGAGAGGCTTTCGCCAAGAAAGAACACCTTGTCGCTGTGTTCTTCGATCTTGAGAAGGCCTATGATACTACATGGCAGTATGGCATCATGAAAGATCTTCACGACCTTGGCGTACGTGGAAACCTTCCCAATTTTATATCTAATTACCTATCAGATAGACACTTCAAAGTCCGTGTTGGTTCAACTTTTTCTGAAACGTCTAAACAGGAAATGGGAGTCCCACAGGGTGGAATCCTATCAGTCACACTGTTTGGACTTAAAATAAATGATATAGTCAAATGTCTTGGTCAATCAACAGAAGGGTCGTTATTTGTGGATGACTTCTTGATCTGTTACAGATCTAAGAACATGCACACGATAGAACGACAACTTCAACAGAGTTTAAACAAACTACAAAATTGGGCAGACGAAAACGGCTTCAAATTCTCTAAATCCAAAACTGTGTGCATGCATTTCTGTCAAAAACGAAAAGCACACAATGACCCAAATCTAACACTCGATGGCACTAGAATTCCTGTTGTTGAACAGACTAAATTTCTCGGCCTCATTTTTGATTCGAAACTCTCTTTCATACCACATATAAAGTATCTGAAGGATAAGTGTTCCAAGGCGTTAAACATTATACGAGTCCTTTCTCATACTGATTGGGGAGCGGATCGGGAAATGCTTTTGCGCCTATACAGATCACTTATTCGAACAAAACTGGATTATGGTTCTATGGTATACGGGTTTGCGCGCAGTTCGTAGCTTCAGATGCTAGACCCAATCCATAACCAAGGGCTACGTCTAGCCCTTGGAGCTTTTCGAACAATACCTGTAAAAAGCCTGTACGTGGAAGCAAATGAACCATCCCATTATGACAGAAGAAAAAAACTTTCATTACAATTTGCAGCTCAATTAAAATCAAACCCTAAAAATCCTGCTTTCAACCAAGTATTCAACCCCAAATACCAAAACATATTTACGCAAAACCAAAAACTTCTGCCAACATTTGGTATCCAAATTTTGAATTTCCTGCAAGAACCCAGCATAAAATTGACGGACATAGCTGAATTTAACATATCTGATGTTCCTCCAAGGACCATTCGAACCCCGGATTTTAACTTTACATTACATGAGCGAGGGAAATCAAGTGTTATGCCCGAAGAACACAAATCCTCCTTTCGGGAATGCATTTCGAATTACCCTTCTCATACACAACTTTACACCGATGGCTCCAAAGAAGGTGAGAAAGTGGCAGCAGCCTGCTGTACTGTAAAGACTGTCTTTTAACCCACCTTACCCATTTTGACATTATATCCTTTACGAAAAAGTAGACACGGAATACGCATGGAAAATTCGCCAGGAAAAAAATCCATGCGGATTAATAAAATCCATGTCCATGTGACAATAGGATTCCGTGTCTGTAAAAATCCAGGTGGATTCGAAAATCCAGGCGGATTTTAAATTCCTGCTGGAAAAGTGACACGTAATATTTAAATGAGTCCGGGCGGATATCCCAAATATAGAAAATCAGCCTGGGGATAAAATTGGTCTACCAGAAAATCCATGTTCAGTCAGATTTTACTAAACCGACTGCTTAAAATCAAAACCCGCACGGATATAAACCCACACGGATTTATAAATCCAGGTGGACAAATAGTAACTTAAAACAGATTGCCACATATTAAGAATAATTTTAAAACAATCATGAGTTAACAGTGTTGTCAATACTTCATATTAACATATAGCTATTTATAAAATGATCAGCCTTCAGTGTGTGATAGTAACTCATGAAATGTCATAGAAAATGGTCTTTGCAAATTTCAGATATCGTAGACCTGACCAGATGTTTGTAAGATACAAATGTACAATATATCCTTTAACAAAAATAAAAACTCTAATTTTTTAAGTTTTGTTACATGTTTTATAATTTCTAACTCAATAATTCAAGTATCAGTCAGTTAGGTTTGATTTCTTAACGAGTTTCCTGGAGTAACTAATCCTCTCAGATATGGCGCCATTCATGTCATGGTTTGTAGGAAGGGCCAGACATTTCTTCTTACAGAATGCCACTGTATACTCTGGAATGGACAAAACATGACTTTTTGTGACAAAATTGTATTTCGACCAGTAATGAGTTTTATCAAATTTACTTTTCATTTTTAGCAAAAAAAAAAATATACCAGAACATATAATTTTCTGAAAGTAATTGATTTATTTAACTTCGATTTAAGTTATTTACCTTTTATGGCCGAAGTCTTTTGTTTGTCCAGGACTGGACGGAGGTCTCCTTCTTTCCGCGGCTGAATACCCACGCCCCGAGACAAAGCCATCTCCTTTTCACTAAAAAGGATTGGCATGAGTTTCATGACCAGGGTATATCCTGGCCTTGCTGCCTTGGCAGACAACGCACATGCTTTTCTTAAGCTGTCTGCCGATGCAAAAACATCGTACTTTTCCAGGAGCTTTGTTTTCTATAAGAAAAATAGACCAAAATAAACAGATATTATGTAAGAAGTTATCTGTAAAAGAAAAACATCTCTTCAATTTGGGGCTCTGCAAGACCGATGTTATAAGTGAAGCAGGGAAAACACTACTTAATTATCTCATTTTCGTGCAAGGTGTCCACGTAATTCTCATTTTAAAAGTTGAAGTATGGTTTGGCTGATGCTTTGATAGTTCATCTTTTATTACACAATGAAATACAATATTAGAATACTTACATCATCAGACTGGTCTACTCTTTTTTTGTGGAGATCGTCTAGGGGATGTTGGAGTTGCTGTATTCTGAATGAAAAAATATATCTGATGATTATTAAAACGAGGAGTGTATTAGCCACAGGCTAACAGTAATACGCCCCCACCTGCTGCCTCTCAACCATTTTTGTTTTTAATGTCTCAGAAAATCAGAGGTTAATACCGTCATTGAATCCCAAAAATAACAGTACTCCTTGTTCTATAATTATATTTTATAAATGCAACATATTTCTTTATTCTCTATATGTAGGTCTGACACATAGTATCAACAATTTTGCCATATAAACTTCAAGTTCTATCTGTTACTGTTTCAGCCAATCGGAGGCCATGGCTGCTAACTTGAATCCAAAACATTAAAAGTTGATATTTAATGCAAAGTGTATCCCCTGTGTATATCCACTGAAAAGTGGTCTAACAAAATCAAACAAACAAACAAACAAGACCACTGACCCATTGAATATGTAACATTTATAGATCCTTCTGGTACAATCGAAATGAAGCTAGTAAGAATGTGAATTAAAACTTCTTCTATAACATCTAGATATCAATATAAAAAGTGTCTCACATTGGCAAGCTGTCCAGCATGTTTGCTCGGTGATCGCCGAGGAGTCATTTTTTGGCTCAAGTCATTCTGTATGGTGGAAAGAAATCAAAAACAATTTATGCTAATTATATATACAATTGATACAAATATATTGCATACAGTACAAGACTTCATGTTGAAGTAAACTTAAATCCAACATATTGGTACAACCCATATACTTTTAAAGCCTTGGAGGGAAAACACCAAACGAAGAACCAAAATTTCTGTATTCTTAAAACAATTACCAGACATTGTGAAATAACATAGCATTCTATCAATACTCCTTATGATATTAAAAAGAACTTGCATCATTCAAAATGTCCATCTCAATCTCTGGCTCCACTGATGCACCATGAATCGAGTTGTCCTGCTTCCAATAAAATCTCATTAGGCCTTGCAAATTTGAAAAGTTAGTCCAATGGATTTTCAAAGCAAATAAATGGAGAGGGTGAGTGATTTTTAGCAAATTAGGAGTGGGACGACTGGTTCACCCGTTGTCAGTATAATGTGACCGGGTGGGGCGTCCTGCTGGGTGTCTTCGGCAGTATGTTTCAGTGAGGTAGCACTATAAAGTCGGCATCAGTTCCGCGCTATCACAAGAAGACAAACACGAACATATCGCAGCCTCCCAAAATACACACACATACACTACACGCATGCATCTTACACACAGGGGAGGCCGTCCTTAACTGACCTTAGCTGTTAATAGGACGTTAAACAAAATCAAACAAACAAAAAAGCTCACCTGGCACGAGGTGCCAAGTGAGCTTATGCCATGGCGTGGCGTCCGTCGTCCGTCCGTCCGCCCGGCGTCAATATTTTACTTTAAACGACTTCTTCTTAATAACCGAAAGGCCTAGGGTGTCGATATTTGGCCAGAAGCAAACTTGGATAAAGGGCTACAAAGTTTGTTAAAATTAATGACCTTCACCTATTTTCAAGGTCACAGGGGTCAAATATGTCAAAAACTTTTAACATCTTCTCAATAACCAAAGTGCCCTAGGAGATGATATTTGGCCATTAGCATGCTTGGTGAAGGGCTACCAAGTTTGTTCAAATGAATGACCTTCAGCTAGATTCAAGGTCACAGGGGTCAATTGTATTAAAAACCTTTAAACAACTTCTTCTGAATAACCAAAATGGCCAGGGTGATGATACTTGGCCAGTAGCTAGCTGAGATAAAGGGCTACAAAGTTTGTTCAAATGAATGACCTTCACCCATATTCAAGGTCACAGGGGTCAAATATGTTTAAAAACTTAAACAACTTCTGAAGAATAACCAAAATGCCCAGGGTAATGATATTTGGCCAGTAGTATGCTGAGATAAAGGGCTACAAAGTTTGTTCAAATGAATGACCTTCACCCATATTCAAGGTCACAGGGGTCAAATATGTTAAAAACTTTAAACAACTTCTTCTGAATAACCAAAATGCCCAGGGTGATGATATTTAGTCAGTAGCATACTAGGATCAAGAGCTACCAAGTTTCTATAAATGTATGACCTTGAATCATATTCAAGGTCACAAGGAGCAAATATGTTCAAAATATGTTCAAAATATTTCAACAACTTGTTCTGAATAACCAAAAGGCTCAGGATGTTGATATTAAGTAAGTAGCATATGCTGGGATCAAGGACTACTTTGTTTGTTCAAGTGAATGACTTATATTCAAGGTCACAGGGGTCAAATTTGTTTAAATTCTTTAAACAACCTCTTCTGAATAACCGTGGGTGCCAGGATGTTTATACTTTGCAAGGTGCATCCTGAGATGAAAGGCTATACAATGTGTTCAACATAATGACTTTGTTCGACTTTCAATCACATGGGTGAAATGTTTAAAAAAAAATAACAGGGTCTTTTGAATGAATGTTAATCATAAATACTGATATTTTGACTGTAGCTTGATTTTAGATCACTTTTAAGGTTACAAGTGCGAGTTTTATACCAGGTGAGCGATGCAGGCCCATTGGGCCTCTTGTTAAAATTTTCTTTCTAAACCACCTTCGCCATTTCTTCAGTAAGATTTATAAAAGAAAAGATATTGTCCCTTTCTGATACATTCTGTATATATATTTTGTATTTTTGCTTATTTAAATGATATGATTTTTTTTCAACAGAATGTTTAGAGGTAAATTTAATGGAGCACATAGTTTCCAAATTTTTCATGAACAACATGATATTACTGCACGAAAGACAATACCAAAGTAAACATTATTTATAATGTTACACTTACTTTCTGAATTTCATGGTGCCTTGAAGTCAAGTTGATGTGGCTAATATTTTGAATAATAAACTATCTTGCCAATAAACACGGACATATATATGTTCGCGCAACACATCGCATTCTGCGCACTCGTGTAAAATATCAAAATATTAGCCACACTCGTGAAATATATTTCTTATTACTGACGACACCATTTAATATCCTCTATATCCCATAGTCGATTGTGTTTTTAGCTCACCTGGCCCGAAGGCCTCAAGTGAGCTTATGCCGTGGTGTTGTGTCCATCATCAACTTTTTATTTCAAATAACTTCTTCTGAATAACCAAGATGCCTAGGGTGATGGTATTTGGCCAGTGGCATGCTGGGATGAACTTAAGGACTCTAAAGTTTGTTCAAGTAATGACCTTGTTTAATTTTCTAAGTCACAGAGGTCAAATGTGTTTAAATCTTTCAACAGGTTCTTTTGAATGATTTATAGTCATAAATAATGATATTTTACACGTAGCTTTATTTAAGTCCATTTCTAAGGTGACAAGTTTGAGATCAATACCAGGTGAGCAATGCAGGCCCATTAGGCCTCTTGTTATCAACTACTGTTTACTACTTTATATTATCTGGCACTAATATAGACATCCTTTATAGTCTTTCATCTGTATACCACTATTTGATGGCACATGTACATAATCAGAACTATCTAATACGAGATAAAAGTCTTCAGTTACTATATCCAACTTACTTCCTAATATGGACTTACCATCTGGTAATGAGACTCATTCTCATATGTCCATGATCTGGTAGGGGTTGAGTATGTAGGTGTTGGACGCCAGATGTTTTGATGTTGAGCCTGTGCCTGTTGGGTCCATGTCTGGGTTTGTGGAGTCCATGTCTGGGTTTGTGGGGTCCATGTCTGGGTCGGTGGAGTCTTAGGCGGAGGGATGGCATTCTGAAAGTATCCCTGAGAGATATATGATTGATAACTTATAAGTTTAAAAAATCTATTTCATCTTGGCTTTAAGAACATTTTTTTTTTCTTAATAAGTTTCACATATGTACTATATAGTTTTCGCATGCATTGCAATCAAAACTGACTTTTGTTTTGAAAATACCTCTAAACTGTATTTTAATACCCGATACTGAAGCCGTGAAACGGTAAATGCGATGTGTTGCCCGAACATATATATGTCCGTGTTTATTGGCAAGATAGTTTATTATTCAAATTACCATTTTTCACAACAACTTCATTTTTGAAGTCAGAATTATTGTATGAAGTGTCTTTTACAAACAACGATATCAATACGTATTGTATAGCCTACAACAAAGTAACGATACACACAATATGTTATCCCGTAAAATATGAGAATTCAACTTACCGCTCACTTTCACGATAACGCCTTTATACATCTTCTTTCCCCAGAACATGTCTGCCTTGTTTTTGACCGATACATCGGAGTGAAAAGTAACCTTCGGGTCAACGCTATCCACCACAGATGGAGTTGCATCCTCGTAGAAATAGATACACACAAACAATTTCTTCGCCATCTCAAAGTTATTCCAGTTCTTGACGTAGAGTTAAGAATGATGTACAATGTGTCCACTATGTTCGATTTAAACAGTTCGCTCTCACAGTCCTAAGACACCGAAATATGATACTAGTATACGTATTTCAATTCAAGCAGTAAAGGTCAGATTGACCGGAGGGGGCGGGGGGGTCCGCAGGTGGGGCTGTATGGGGTAAATCATTTCATTTCAAATACTCGTGAGTTAATTAATTAATTGATACTGTAGTATGAAAATATTTTCGGTAACACCAGGAATAATTTAGTCTTTGTCCGAGAAACGCATTATTCCATTAAGTCGAAAATGCACAGAAATTTCATGCTCTCTGTTTCACTGATAATCCGTAGATGGCCTCTTACTACCTGGTGCTGCTTCTGAAACAACGGGAAGGCCAGAGTCTTTGAGCGGGAGATCAAATTTAGGCGGGAAGGTTCACAGGAGGGGCTGTTATATCGTGATATAAATATATGCCCATACGCATACAATTATTTTAAGAACATTATAACGATTTCTTAATTACGCAAGGAACATGTTTATTTTATGACCCAGAGTTCGATATTATAATTTTAATATTATGGCCATAAAGCAACGTTGTCTCTGTGAACCCGTAGGTGGCCTCTTACTTCAGAGTACTGCGGCTGACACTCCCAGACCCGTGGTGGGGGTCAAATCTCGGAGATTGGCACCATATCGCGTAAACATGACAGAAAATAAAGAAACTGGTTGCAAGAAAAAAATAAGAAGAGGGCCATACGGAAGAAAATTTACGGACACTATCGTTGACGATTTTGTAGATCAGCCCAAAGCAGTTATACGAAAGCCAGCAGTATCGTCGCATTCAAGCACACCAAGTCATCACCCTCTGGATGTAAGTCCAATCTATTTCACACTCTTCATTTTATCATTTTTTATTCATTTTATTTATGTGTTTTATTTTATGAAAAAAATGTCATTCATAAAAGCTTGGAATGTAATATTTTCCGGAAACCACTGTTTTGTAAATTATACAGTATTCATAAACTTCCGGATTTCTGTACGATCGTGTTTTCCTTCAGATGTAACGCTGAAACCGACTGCGTTACTGCAGTCTTGATAAAACACACCTCTCATACCATGTGCTTATCACAATTCTACGAGAAAAAAGGATGTGCTAAGGATATTTCACATTTACTCGGAATATTTCACTACCGCAACTCGCCTAAAGTACATGTAAGTGAAGGGTTGGGACTTCTGCTACCGTCGGATAACTGTATAATACTGATTGTTTATCGTAAACAGCTTGCAGTTTACCAGAATTTTGTGTTATGACGTTTTTGGATTTTATTATTCACTATTCAGACATTTCCAAAGTCGTGAATTACTGCTGAAAACGGAAACTGCTCAACCGGAGTTATTAATTATACACAATATAACAATTCCAATAATACATGTGGGATCGACTATTTTGATATTGATATGAACACATGCCACTTCTGCTGCATGAGTCCATGGTCTCATACATGAATATAGAATTTGATGGGACTCTTAGAATTTCTGGAAATACTTATATATTTAACATATTTGGACCCATTATTTTTCGAAATACAGTTGAAAAGACCTGCCAATGTTTAAAAAAGATAATAAATCTCGGAACTCTGCGCATGTTTCTCATATCTAGATAATTACAGATAAATCTAGAGTTGACTATGCTTTCAATGTAGATATCAGAAAAAAATCAGCCTTTGTTTATTTAGAGTTTATAACTAATATGATTTCAATATGCAGTTTGATCATGTTTTTGCCTTTTTAACTTATAGCCTTTTCATGACTTTGTTCTTTTATTTCCAGGCAGCTAATGACAGATTAGGACATGTGGATCAGGATGACACGCTAAAATCTTCAGAGAAACAAATCCATGATGATTGCACAATCCTATAGGCCATACTAACCAATATGAAAATGCAAGCATGCCAGACCTACAAAGAATTGATGAAGTTGACATGCCATCTGAACTAGATTCAATTTTGAATGACTATGTCCAAGACTTAAGTGATGCAGACGATGATGTTGACAACTTAGATGGCAATGATGATATATATTTTGATACTGTTGAGAATGCTGATGAGATTGATACCTTAGAGACAGAAGATGAGTTAACAGATCAAGACAGCATTGACAATGCACCACTATTTCCAGAAGCCAGAATAACAGTTGGTGCATTTATGTTGTTATTAGCAATATATATAACTACCCAGGGTATTACAGGAGAAGGTATTGAAATCCTGTTGAAAATCATTGCTTTTATTTTACCCAATGGACACAATCTGTCTACTACTTTGTATTCATTCAAGAACTATTACAAGAATCTAAGAAATCCTCTTGTGAAACAATTTTACTGCTTAGATTGTTTGACATACAACTCTATGAATGAAAGTAATCAGTGTCCTAATGGTAGATGTGGTAAAACAAATTCTTCTGGATACTTTCTGGAAGTCCCACTGGATGGCCAGATTCAATCTTTCATGTCTCAAGACCAATTTTATCATAGTTTGCAGGAACGCTTTTTGCAGGAACGCTTTTCACGGAGGACAGAGGACAAGTATTATAAGGATATACATGATGGACGTTTGTATAGATCTTACTGTGATGGAAATGGACCTTTGAATTCACCTGACAACATTTCATTTCTGTTCAACACAGATGGAGCCCCTGTATTCAAAAGCAGTAAAGTTTCAATTTGGCCACTATTTCTAATTATAAATGAACTGCCATACAATATCAGGATGAAAAAAGAGAACATGATTCTTGCAGGACTATGGGTTGGAAACAAAAAACCATCTTTTGGAACATTTTTGAAGCCTTTTAGATCGTCTTTGAAATCAGCAAATGAGGGAATAAACTGCAAATCCCCAGAAAGGGGAGATTTTGTTTGCAAAGGATTTCTAATTGCTGGAACAATGGATTTACCAGCAAGAAGTATTGTTTGCAATTCTGTACAGTACAACGGAAGTTATGGGTGTTGGAAGTGTTTGCAGCGAGGAGAAACTGCTTCTGTGGTAAAAGGTCATACCCACATATTTTCTTACCAGTAAGATAATCCAAAAAGGCCAAAAAGAACCAACGACAGAGTTGTTGAAGATTGCAAGAAAGTGGTCCAGCAACAGCATGAAGGAAAGCGAAATGTCACAGAGTGTGGAGTAAAAGGACCTTCCAGGCTTCTTCTTGTGCCTCGGTTCGACATTGTCACTGGCATAGCAATCGATTATATGCATGGTGTTCTTCTTGGTGTACAAAAGTTACTTCTTAAGATTTTCAGCTTCAACAAACAGGTACACGCTGTTGACGAAAGACTTTCACAGATTCGTCCAACACTTGAAATAACCCGGCTTCCAAGAAGCATCGAACATGACTTAAAGTACTGGAAGGCAAACGAGTACAGAGCGTTCTTATTGTTTTATGGTGCACCAGTGCTTTTTGGTATCCTGGATGAAGCCAGATTTCACCACTACCTTGTGTTTGTAAATGCAATTCACATCTTACTTACAACAGGATCAGATACAGTAGCAGTGGATAAGGCTGAATCATCTCTCTTACTGTTTTGCCGAAGATTTGCACAGTTATATGATAAATACTATATGACTTTAAACATCCATCAACTGGTACATTTGGCAGATAGTGTAAGGGAACTTGGACCTTTATATACACATTCATGCTTTTCTTTTGAGGACAAAAATGGGTTTATTTTAAAGATGATTCGTGGAACACAGTATATTGACAATCAGATTCTGACTGGAGTTTCATTTGTTCAGAAACTTTCAGAGCTAAAACAAACATGTATACCAAAAGATTCTGAACTTGAGGAAATTTGTAAGGTTATCGAAACACGGAATTATGTGAAAAAAGGGAAAAAAGTAAGCAAGAATGTGTATATACTAGGTGGTGTGAGCAAAAGGAAAATGAAGAGAGATGAGTACATAGCAGTAACGAACTTTTTAGGAGTATGCCCTTTGAATGACTGTGTAGACAGCTTCCTTCGGATTTCTATCCGTGGGTTTTATGTCTATGGTATGGAATATGGTCGAATGATTAAAAGGAACAATGCTGCTATAAAACTTAATGGATCTACATGTAATTTTGGACTGGTAAGGTATTTCATGGAGTTGGAGCATGGTCAGGAAGAAGAAAGACCACCTGTTACGGTTGCTTTTGTGGAAGAACTTCCTCGAGTAAACCCACATAGTGAAGAGAGGCTTAGGTCTCCCATTGTTGAAGTTGTGAAGACAGGAAATCTTCACATTGTGAATGTGAACAACATTGAAGAATCTTGTGTGTTTGTAGAGATCACTCAGAAAATCAAATGTTACATCTGCTTACTTCCAAATATACTGGAATCTGATTAAGTACATACTATATTATGCTGTCTTGAAATAACATGTCTCATTATCAATGATTCAAGACTTCCATTGGTATGTACACAACTAAAATGTTCAAACACATCATATGTAGTTTTTGGAAAAGTAAATAAAAAATTATTATTAGCCAAAATGTTTTAATCTTTGCTTGTAAAAATGTCTAATTGATACCTGTCATTAGGGCCCCGTATCGGAGATACGGGTGCCCTATAGTAATCACTCTGTCTGTCTGTCTGTCCGTCTGTCCGTCAACATATTTTGTTCCTGGCTGATAACTTTAGTATTTATTGACTGATGTACATGAAACTTAGTCAAGATGTTCAGTTCATAAAAATACACAGTGATATAAAAAGTCAAGGTCATTAGGTTCAAAGGTCAAGGTCACATTTTACATCTTTTCACTGGTGAACATTTTTGTTATGACATTATGAAGCAAAGTTGATCAGAATTAAACACGGAGTTAACTCACCAAAGGTCAAGGTCATCGGGTCAGGGGTCAAGGTCAAAATTTGTAGATTTTCACTAGTGAACATTTCGCTATGACATTATGAAGCAAAGTTGTTCAGAATTAAACATAGAGACACACTGAGATCAAAAATTTGAGGTCAAGGTCATGGGATTCAAAGGTCAAGGTCAAATTTTGCATCTTGTCACCGATGAACATTTTGTTATGACATGAAGCAAAGTTGATCAGAATTAAATAACGAGTCAACTGACCAAAGGTCAAGGTCATTGGGTCAAAGGTCAAGGTTAAATTTTGTACCTTTTCCCTGATGAACATTTTGTTATAACATTATGAAGCCATGTCATTCAGAACTTAACATAGAGTCAACTGACCTTAGTTCAAGGTTACTGGGTCCAAAGGGTCAAGTTCAAGTTTTGTATTTTTCACTGATGAACATTTTGTTATGATATTTAGAAGCAAAGTTGTTCGGAATTAAAGAATAGGTCAATTGACCAAAGATCAGGGTCACTGGATTAATGATCAAGGTCATTTGGGTCCAAAGGTCAAAGACAAAGTGGATCTCTGACTTAACCCTGGCTCTTTATGGTGAAGGTATATAAGGTGAAATAAAACAAATCAAAGCTAACAAATGAGTATTTCACCGGTAATTACATTTCTGTTAGCCCAGCAAATATGGAGGTGGAAGGAAACACAACACCATAGTACATGTCAAATGTATATTTTGCTTCCTTGCGATTCTTTTTGAAGTCCAAATGTCAAACGTCAAGCTCAGCTATATGGGCAGATTGCTTCTTGATGATTATGGGGAATATAATTGCCACACGACAGGGCCCTTACTGACTTGTCAGTGTTCTAGTTTAATCTTGGAACATGTATATGAGTGCAAGTCTGTCAGTAAAATATCTAAGTCCTAAACCGAAAATCCGTGTTGGTAAATTGTCTAAGTCCCAAACTCCGTGACTGTAAAAGGTCGAAGTCCAGAAATCCGTGTCTGAAAAATGGCAGACCAAAATGCCATTAGAACTGACACAAAAAAAAAAGTTCAAAAATCCGCCCGGACCTACACTTCTGCATAAAATACGTCCGTTATGATTTTTTCAGGGCATGGATTTTTACCTGAAAATTCCACACGGATATACTCCTGGAATACGTGTCCGTATGGAATACGCATGGCAAAAGTTTTAGAAAACCGTATGTATTCCATACGGATTTCCATCTTTTTCATACGGAATCCGTGTTCCATTTTCGTACAGGATATATATCACATATTCCATATCATCTATTCGTTATCTCTTTTATTATTTTAACCCTCTTTTTATTTTTTATTATCTACACATACAATGCGAATGCTTTTAAAATGAACCATTTTATCTGAATTTATCTTCGCTCCTCACATGTTTGTTAAAAAAATAAGATAAATAAATAAATCACCATAGGCTTAAATGACCACAGCCGTCGATTGGCCATCAAACATCAACAAACAAACCCCGCTGATAGTAACTGAAGTTGTTACACACTTCTACATTATTGTGTGTGACACGTGAGCGCCCTCGCTTGTCGGTGACTTTTGATGCTGTGTTCTCAACCTAACCTTGAGATTTATGGCTAGGGTTAACGTTGCGGGCCTGCTGGTGACAAAATGGTGTTTGGTGTTCGAAGGACCCACAATGTTGGCATTCGTTAGTTTTCGCTCCTGCTACAATCATGTACAAGTCTTTATCACGTTTTCCCCAATTAACGACAATATGGTCCTCCCTGAGGACTGTTGCAGGTTTAGCCGCAAAGAGTTTGTGATACTCATAAAACTTGAGTTGGCCGTAGAAATTGTGTATTTCCAGAATGTTTCCCTCATAATCGTCCAATTCACGCCTCCTGTGAGGGTAAGCCTCACACATGATCCGTTTATACTTGTCAGAGGCTGTTAAGAACTCGCCCATCGTGAGATTACGGTGTAACCGTGCATCTTGGAATCTTGGCTGGTTGTTCAGATTGATCTGACAATGCTCCTGGTCACTAATTAATAATGAAGCCATGTTTACGGCCTTACCTTCTAATATCTGCTTTCTTAGATTTTCTGGCACCGCGTCTTTCTTTGGTAACATCTCTCGGTGTACCCCATTTAGGTCAGTGTGTGTGGTACCGGCGGCTCCTTGTCGGTCAACCACAGCCTGATATGCCGATTTTAAATTAAATTCTCGTTGATCCTCACACTCGACTGGTTGCCGATTGATTGTACTAGTCAGATTATTCTGAACTAATAGCTTCACAGTTTCAGTTAACGATGACACGACTTGCTGGAGGGCACTTATGTTGGACGAATCTGTGCCACTCGCTGTCTCCGCACTGCTGCGTGTTGCAGATACGAAAGAGTTCCTTCCTGTAGCTGTAGTTTCACTGGGCACGCGCACTGACGCTCCTTCTTGCTCGCTTTCCGTTTCGTCTGCAATTACAGAATCGAAACCATCTTGACTATTGTTTTGGTTTACGTGGTGTATTTCGACACTGTGGTGATGAGCAATTGACGTATTTGTATTGTCATTATGAAATTGAACATTGTCCATGTTCATCTGTTTGAGCATTGCTTTAGACATCGAAGCTGGCACAACGAGGCCCCACTTTGAGATTTCTTCCCGTAATTGTTTTATAGTCCACTTGGCAGGATTTGCCGAATCGTATGGTGTTTTCTTCGCTGCTGTTTTCCTTTTAGAAGACATGCTTATTGTTGAAGGCTATCTATCAACGAATATATTATACTGTAAAACACACAAAGGAATGTCTCACTCCGTGAACGTACGTAATTATTTGTCTTAGTTCGCTGATAGACTTTCCTTGTTGATTTCCGATACGATCGTTGTGGAAATGATGCTTACTTTTATATGAATCACTCAGTAGTTCTTGCGTACGTATTCCGAGATATATTGGGAGTAATTTGATGAAGTTGAGTTGTCTAATGGTGGTACGTCTTTCACCCAGCAAGAAAATTTTAAAACTGACTTGGTTGACGCTATGTATGTTTATTGTCAACGCGAAATTCCTGCAACTTGATTGGCTAAGATGCTGATGCTGACCAGTGGTCAATGACCTTGGCCTTAATCTACATTCCTGTGTTCTGATTGGCTACATGTGCTGTTCATGGTATTACTCAATGGTCAATGACCTTCGCCTATCACTATACTTACACTGTGGTCATGCATGTACATGCTGATCTGTTTTTATACAAACATGAACTGTGGGCTGTGTAAGACTTCAAAGTCCGTGTTGGTTCAACTTTTTCTGAAATGTCTAAACAGGAAATCGGAGTCCCACAGGGTGGAATCCTATCAGTCACACTGTTTGGTCTTAAAGTCAATGATATAGTCAAATGTCTTGGTCAAACAACAGAAGGGTCGTTATTTGTGGATGACTTCTTGATCTGTTACAGATCTAAGAACATGCACACGATAGAACGACAACTTCAACAGAGTTTAAACAAACTACAAAATTGGGCAGACGAAAACGGCTTCAAATTCTCTAAATCCAAAACTGTGTGCATGCATTTCTGTCAAAATTTCTGCCAGATTCTGCCAGATTCTTGAGGCAAGTGCTGCATCTTTCATGCATGTTGAGAAATATCTTTGTGCCTCTGTTGTTAAACCTCTTTTTGTCTTCTTCTGTAATAAATCTTTTGCATGAAAAAGAGTTCCTGTTGCAACATTTCTAGCTGGCGTACGGTCATTGTCTAAACTTGCTGAAGTTTCTCTAACTGGAGTTAGAGTTTATGAATTCACAGGATTTGGCGCTGTATTTGACGTTATTCTTACTGGACTTAGAAGCTTTTTGGATTCCAAGTTGCTACTAGTACTCGGCGATGACAAATTTGAAGAACCTAGGCGTAGTTTCCTTATTGTATGTCGATCTGCATATGTTGCATTTCTGAAGAGGTCCATTATGTCTTCATTTGACATGGACGACAAGTGATCCATATCAGTATTGTTTTCTGGAAAAAAAGTGATTTATTATACAAGATAGGTAGTGTTGGGAAATCATAACATAAATCATAATCGTTTAGCCGAGGAATTTTCATGAACGATTATCAATTGAAATCGGAATATTATCTTAACTTCAGTTTGCAATAAATGTGGGCGGTACACTTTAGGAATTGTAATTTTGCAATGCACAATCAATGGTTGAATTGCCACTTGAAAGTTATATTTAGCAATTATAACACTTAATCCAAAACTCAATGCATGTTTACCAATAATATCATATTATTTGGACCGTATGTCGCGTGTAAACCTTCCTAAAATCCTTTAAAATAACAATAAATCTTCAATTTTGGCTCAAACAAAGTAATTAGAGGCTTCAGAATAACGCAAATGATTCAATTCTATGTTATATGCTATATACTTTATGTTTTAAATGTCTCACGAATTTCTCACGAATTCAGAGAAACAAATCTCACTAAAAATAATCACTGATCAGAATTTAGTATTTTATATTCCCCATTCCATTCTAAAATTAGTCTGTTTCCGCTTTCTTGTCTGTATTTACGTTGAAGTACCCGGTTTCGGTTTTTATACAACGGGAGAGAAACACCATCAATGTTTTGATGCTTTTGCCGTTTAATGTAAAGTGTAACGTAAACCGACAGACCGAGTCTCGCAGGGAACCAGTATAAACATGGACGAACAGGCCACGCCACAAATCACATGTGATTGTAGGATTTGTTTTGGCAAAGAAAATGCCGTTTCTCGACGAACAAGAAAAAGCCATATTCAAACATACGGAATCCAAGTTGACACAAACTTCCAAATTTCATCGTAACCCGATACAATGTCCGAGGATTTGTAGGTTCATAGTCATTCGGTCAGACAATCATCACCGAGTCGGAACATTTCGTCAAAAAACCCTGAACACTGGTGTATCTTTCTTGATTGTCATATTATTATGTATTTGCCGCGGACAGTTTATAACATTGAAAAGATGTTACTTTGTTTAATTGACTTTTTTTTGAGTGATATGCAGTTTGTTGATAATTATGTATGCCCGCGATGGGTCCTTAATATTGGTCAATAAAAGATCCTTATCTTCTGAAAATGCCTGCTGTCGGTAAATAATTTGGAATAATATGAAAAAACATTCTAAATCATAGCTGAATTTTAGTTATTTGATCCTCACTTTCTGTCTGTCACAACATGCTCTATATCGGGAAAATTCAATGTATCTCCATATATATATAGTTGCCCTAATTTATATAAAAAAATCTAGTTGCCTGAACACTTGTGGAACAACATGTGATCATACAATCTCTTCGGATTTTATCAGCAATAATTATGTATCAATATCAACAGGTTATGCTGTATAATTATAGAATCATCATCAGCAAATTACAATCTTACTCTCGCACCTTATAGACGAACACTTCCCCAATTTAAATGTTCTACTTTCACCTCCCTGCAGGTAGGGCGTAAGAATTGTACCTGCTGCCCCCAATTGCATGATCGTAAGAGGCGACTAAATTTGGGACCTTATCTCTTCTCTCCTTTCTAAATAACTTTCTTTTTCCTAATGTCTCCCTTGACAATGCCTCACTTTTGGCCATTTGTTGAGCGTTCGCCCCTGTGAGGAAGGCTTTGGGTTCTGTCCCCTGGCCGAGACATACCAAAGTCTTTAAAAATGGTAGTTTCTACTCCTGCTTAACGCTCAGCAAATTAGGAGTGGGACGACTGGTTCGCCCGTTGTCAGTATAATGTGACCGGGTGGGGCGTCCTGCTGGGTGTCTTCGGCAGTATGTTTCAGTGAGGTAGCACTATAAAGTCGGCATCAGTTCCGCGCTATTACAAGAAGACAAACATGAACATATCGCAGCCTCCCAAAATACACACACATACACTACATGCATGCATCTTGCACACAGGGGAGGCCGTCCTTAAATGACCTTAGCTGTTAATAGGACGTTAAACAAAATCAAACAAACAAACAAACAATCTACTTTCACTTTTAAGTCGCATGATTCCCCAGTGATATTGCAATCCAGTCCTCCTATCGTAATATATCATGATGCACTCCCCTATCGTGGCTGCCCTAATATTAGAAGGTAGCCAGAATATAACAGGTCCAATACACTCCTTAAATGACCTTAGCTGTTAATAGGACGTTAAACAAAATCAAACAAACAAACAAACAAACAAACAAACACTCTGCCAATAGAGCTATAAAGACCTATATAGCTACATTCACCTATACATTATAGCTGTATTGAGCTATATTTTCTCAGATTTCAATTTTCTTTAATTAAAGCAAAGTCGCATGAAACAGAAAGGTTTATGGAAATGTTGACTACAAAAAGCATACATTTTTAAATGTTAAATTTTACCAATTTTTATATTTAATGTCTTTTGTTATCTACCTACTGATAAAATCTTCTTTTAAAATCGACTTCGTTTCGTTTTCCTTAAAAAAGAAAATCACATGAAAATAGCTTAAAAGACCTATTTCAGATAGGTCAATAGATCTAGAGCTATTAAAGGTCTTTACAGCTATATAGCTCAATCGAAAGAGTGTACTAGACCTGTATTAGGTAGCCTGAAGAACTCCCGCCATGTGGCAATACATGGACATTTGGACATATATCGGCTAAAACAAGGGGAAAAAATCTGAAAAGTTTGACCAAAAATGTTTTTTTTAAAAAACAGTCCATTTTATTATTCTTTCATAATACCAATAAAAATAGTCAATACAGTTACATACAGTTACATACAGTATACAAAATGCATTTTGTAGTGATTCGGAGCTGACTAATCAAGGGCTGCAGGCTGGTGATGCAATAAATGACAAAGGCTACTTTAACACTTATTCATTTTCTGAGGAGGAACAGGAGGAGAGCAACATGTCATGGGATGCTGACGAGGAAAATACACTTAAGGAGTCCGATACTGAAAGGTAGATGATGATAATGTATACAGATTGTAATGTTTAAAACTGGACCAATATATTTGTTCATTTCAAATTGTTGTAAGGGGTATTTATTTCTGATTAATCATGGTCTTTATTTGTTAATGCTGTCATGAGTGTTTGACCCTTTATCCTCAATTTTAACAGTTTAGATAATTTAAAGTGTTAAAATTGAGAATAAATGGTGAAACACTTGTGACGCAGCATCAATGAACTAGTTAAGATGGGGTGTTTGTTTTGATGATTTGCTCTCTGTGTCAGATGTGATGGGACCATATTGTGTTTCACTTACTCATGTCTATTTGTATTAAGACCCTTTCTGAAAGTTAGCTGTTACACTTAAGTCAAAATTACTTTTTATTTTTAGGTCACCTGAGCTTTAGCTCAAGTGACCTATTGCTATCCGTTTTCGTCCGTCGTCGTCCGTCGTCCGTCGTCCGTCGTCCGTTAACATTTTACATTTCAAACTTAAAGTCAAGTTCTGCTGGGCCGATTGAACTGAAAGTTGGTAGGAATGATCGCCTCATGGTCCTGACAAAGTGTTGTTATTTTTCGGGTCGATCAGAAATCCAATATGGCCGCCACGGCCACCATTTTGAAAACCTATTTCAAACTTAAAGTCAAGTTCTGCTGGACCGATTGAACTGAAAGTTGGTAGGAATGATCGCCTCATGGTCCTGACAAAGTGTTGTTATTTTTTGGGTCGATCAGAAATCCAATATGGCCACCACGGCCGCCATTTTGAAAACCTATTTCAAACTTAAAGTCAAGTTCTGCTGGACCGATTGAACTTAAAGTTTGTAGGAATGATCGACTCATGGTCCTGACAAAGTGTTGTTATTTTTCAGGTCAATCATAAATCCAATATGGCCGCCACGGCCACCATTTTGAAAACATATTTCAAACTTAAAGTCAAGTTCTGCTAGGCCGATTGAACTGAAACTTTGTAGGAATGATTGACTCATGGTCCTGACAAAGTGTTGTTATTTTTCAGGTCGATCAGAAATCCAATATGGCCACCACAGCTGCCATTTTGGTAAACTATTTCAAACTTAAAGTAAAGATCTACTTGGCCGATTGAACTGAAACTTTGTAGGAATGATCGAATCATGGTCCTGACAAAGTGTTGTTATTTTTCGGGTCAATCAGAAATACAATTTGGCTGCCATGGCCGCTATTTTGCTACTAAGTTCTAATAGGCCGATCTCACTTAAAATTGGTCTAGGAATGATCAGCTCATGGTCCTGACAAAGTTAAGTTAACATTATACTATTTTTTACTCAAATTGGTACATATTTCAACAACAAAAATAAATACTATAGACTCAGGTGACCGTTAAGGCCCATGGGCCTCTTGTTATTTTGATGAAACTCAAAACCAAGATACCTAGACGAGGTTACTTTACGGCAGGGGCATGCTCTGGCATTTCAGGTAGTAAAAACTCTCTTAAAGTTGTGAAATAGATGCTTGATAAATTGACACATAGCTGTGTCAATGATTTCAATATGTCTGTATACTATAACCAGCCTTTATTTTTATTTCAGTCTGAATCAGTCTTCTGTGATGTCTCCATTGATAACATCGCCTTTATGCTCTGAAGAGTCGGATGATTTGCTGTCTTCATGTACCGACACTGATGACACCGGTTCTGATGAAGAAACATTTGTTGACAAGGAGGAAATTACAATCCTTACAATATAACAAAGACTTATATGCTTCTGGTATTGCCCTCAAAAAGCTTAAGGGGACAGATTTAACTGTTTTGCAGTGGCTTGCTTTAAATTTGAATTCATTTTGTAATCACCCTTCCATGAGCAAGGAAGCATTCAGTGACACATTAAGGATCCAGAAAATTTCAAATCCTGCAAACAAAGACTCCCTTCCATCATGTTACTACGAAGCGAAGAAGATGGTGTTTCCTTACTTAATCAAAAAACAAGTCTTTCATGCATGCATAAATGGTTGTATTATTTATAGAAATAGTGACAAGTACAACTATGAGGAATTGACCAAATGCCCTATATGTACACAGGACAGATGCTACAGTATATCATCGAAGCGGCCTGCAGCGAAAAATACTTTTTCATACATTCCTGTAGGACCCAGACTAGCACGTATTTATGGTGAAGCAAATCAGGCACAGATTGTACAAGCTCACATTCAAAATGATGAATCAAATCCGACAAAACAGAAATGTGGGATATTCACGATTCCCCTTCATGGAGAGAACTTAATTCTGAAACTGGATATTTTCAGGGTGACAGAATGGGTATTTCATTTGCTCTGGAGCTTGATGGGGTAAACCCATATCATAATACTGGTGTCATGTATTCTATGACACCAATTATGCTCACCATGTTGACCTGCCAAGAAATGTCAGAAATGCATTTGGTAATATAATGCTTTGCGGTATCATTCCTGGACAGAATAGATCGGAAGCAACAAATTTAGATCCATATGTTGAAATTCTTGTGGATGAATTCATTTATTTGACCAAATGCAGAGCATACTCAGAGTACCATAAAGCACCTGTGGAAGTGAAACTTAAGTTGTTGTTGTATATACTTGACTGTCAAAGCTATTTCACATTCACGGAAGTGGCAGTCTTTGTGAGTGTCACTGGTGTCATTTGAGAGGTTTTCATTCACCAGATCTTGACAAAGTGATCTACTTGTCCAACAGATCTTTCTTGGAGAAAGATGACCCTCTCCGTTTGTGTGTGGATGAGTTCTATGATAAATGTGAGGATAACAGAGACAAACCACGACTAAGAAACTGACTATCGTACTGAATTTCAAAATACAAAGCATAAAGCACGAGCCAGTTCTGTTGCCACAACAACTGGATGTAAAGGCTCATATCCACTCTCCAATTTGCCTGGATATAACAGGATTGAACAATCACTTCCCGATGCGTGTCACACTATCAAGGACTTCATACAGAATGTTGTGCACCACCTTATCACTGGAAAGAACATTAAATTTTACGAAAATTTTGGATTCAGAATCACTTAGTGGACGGGAAAAATTTAGATAGAGACGATCGGATCAAGTGCATGATGAATTTGAACTGCAGGAAGTTACTGGGAGGAAGAGAAAGTGGTCAAGAGCCCCGACAAAAATGAAACCATCAAAGAAAGGAAACGGTGATGATTCTGTTAATCACCCGTGTATTCTTACAAAGGAAGAACTTTCTCTTGCAAATGATAGAGCAGAGAAAATTAGGGTTCCCACAGGATTCGGTTTGAAACCTGGAAGATTTTTAACCAACACAGGCTGTTTAAAATCTCATGATTGGAGGCAGTTGGGGACACAAGGAATATTGAAGTATTGCCTACGGAATACTTTGGGGCAAAAAGAGAGACAAACTTTGTTTGATTTACTGGACTGCTTGAGAGATGTTTGTGCAGAGTGTCATGCAGATGATGAAATAAGTGCTTTAGAACAAAGGCTAAACAGGGCAATGGCCCTCCTTGAAAGGGACTTTCCACTCCACCTTCAAAACATCATCACACACCTGCTTCAACACATCATACCAGGAATAAGAAAGTATGGCCCAATATATGCTACATGGATGTTTGTATTTGAGCGCTTTAATTCCTGGATTTGTCGTCGTGCTCTGAATATGCGGTTTCCAGAAGTTTCAGCAATTGAAACATATTTGTTGTTTGACTGGTGCAGTTTTATGGTCACTTCTGGAAAGTTGCCAGCTGATCTGTTATTTAACGATCATAACCTTGAAATGCAATATGACGATGCTATTGACATGGATCTTGAAAGAGTCATGCATGATGGGGATTGCAAGGGCAGTAAATCTGTGAAGAAAACCATTCAAAATAAAATACATAAGTATTTGTGTGCAACATGCACAAAATGCTCTTGTGAACAGTATTATTGTCATAATCATATACACGAATTCACAAAGCGTGTCATTACTTACTCCTGTGCAAAAAAGGAAAGACTATCTGCTAAGACAGTGTCTAGCATAATCTGTTGTGAAAACTCCAGAGGATCTCCTGAATCCAAAGTAGAATCTGGGAAGTTTCTTTCCGTTGGTAAAATACAATACTTTGTAAAACATACTGACCACGAATCAAATAGTGAAAATCACTTTGTTTACATTGCTTGGTACCATGACTGCAAGTTTGATAGTGAATCAGGTTTATGGTTTGTGGAGCATCCTAAAGATATAAAGAAATATTCAGTAGTTCCTACGAGTGTCCTCTCGAAACCCCTTGTGACAGCCACAGATGAGAATCGGCTTTGGATCTGCAACTGTAACAAGATTCCCTTCCAAAGTTCAAGATTATATGCATAACTGGTAATTCTACCCGAGGACCGGATACATATTATGTGCAATAAACATGAAATGGCATTTTTTGGATGTGCGACAACAATGGTGACTTCTATTTATATGAAATTTGGTGAACAATATATATATAGTGATACATATTTATAATTAAAATCATTTGCAGTCAGGCAGAAAAAACGTTGATGGCCATTAATTTACTGAAGAACATAATCTAAGTTATAGTAAATGACAGGATGTAACTATTAATGGCCATTAATATCCACAGTAAAGCAATTAATGGGCATTAATATAGTTTTTCTTAAAATTCGAAATGAAATTAACAAGGTGTAAAATATAAATGGCCATTAATTTTCACAATCAAATAAATTATAAGCCAATTTTTGTCTTTTGAAATGTGAAAAACATAATGGCCATTAAATTTATTTTACATTAATGGGGAACCCAAATATTAATGGCAATTAATAATGAAGAAAACAAAAATTCGTGGCCATTAATGAAAATCGCCAGATTTACACAGGAAATTAACCGAAGTTTGATGGGTTATTCTTCCCATTTTTTGGAATAAATGGCAATTTAATGGTATTTATTAATGACCATTAATAAACCAATGACGAGAAATAATTGCATGGATTAACAGGTTTATGGGATTTTAATGGGAAATTAATGGCATTTTAATTGAATCTGCATACAGTAGTGTTAGTCAGAATCATCTTTGGTGAATGAGAGTATTACTTTGAAAAATTGGGATTCTTGTCCCCTCCCCAGGGTCTAGGGCGGGGCCCCAAAGGGAACATTTACCAATATTTTCAAATTCTTATCCTTTGATGTCATGACAAGTATTGTATTTCACTTAGTTTACATGCTGATTTCCACATCACATCTAAACAATATATTCAAGAGGCCCAAGGGCCTTAGCAGTCACCTGATATAACTCAGGTGACTGCTAAGGCCCTTGGGCCTCTTGAATATACACCTATTTAGTTTTTAAGCTCATTTCTATCAACAGCTATGGTAGCTATGGAGCTACCTCCCCTGAGATTTATGGCTAGGGATAACGTTGTCGGGCCTGCTGGTGACAAAGTGGTGTGTGCTGTTCGAAGGACCCACAATGCTGGCATTCGTTAGTTTTCGCTCCTGCTACAATCATGTACAGCAAGTCTTTAATCACGTTTTCCCCAATTAACGACAATATTGTCCTCCCTGAGGGCTGTTGCAGATTTAGCCGCAAAGAGTTTGTGATCCTCATAAAACTTGAGTTGGCCGTAGAAATTGTGTATTTCCAGAATGTTCCCCTCGGGTGTGTTCACTATATGCATCTTATTAAGACCCTTCTTACATGATGGAAATACTTCATCTGTCCTTTCTCAGTAAAATGAACTAAATCCTTGTCGTATTTTGCTGGGTATCCAATGTCAAATATCACATAATTTTTGTTGAATAACTTCTGTAGCTTCTTGTTTAAAATGTTCGAAAGTCAAGTTTCCTCGAAATTTCGCTCTGGTTACCATCGACTGAACTGTCCGCACACCAAAGGCCTTGTATCCGATGGACAAAAATCGCCTCGAATATAATTCCCTCCCAGACAAACATACACATTTTCAGCATGAAACGTAATCAATTAGTCGAAACATCGACGAAATCTCGGAACAGAGAACACTTTGTCTGCACTCATCCCACTCATCCCACTAGTCCGAATTATTCTGACGTTTATCGACTTTTTTTATTTGGGTCTGTTGTCGATTAACGTCAGAACTACGGCCCTCTATAATATGCGGGAAATAAGCAACCCGCGCCTCGTTTCTAAAAAATCAGTTTGAAGAGTTCCCGCATGGTATAGAGGGCCAGAGTTCTGACGTTAATCGACGACAGACCGATATCAAAAAGTCGATAAAACGTTTCTGTAATCATCAGTTTCTGTCTGGGCGATTTCTGCAACATTGACATCGTCAGTTGTATGGCCGCCACAAGTACCATCCGTTTGCAAGGAGATAGGCCGTGTCGATCCTCTGAGACTTCTTCAACAATCTTCACCAAAGTTTCTTCAGTCACGTGGAATAACTGACAAATCAGCATTATTGGAACAAATCCAACAGGATGTCTGGATGCAGAGTCGTCTTAGCGCAGGAACCACACAATGAAAGTCTATGATGTAGTTCATGCTTACACTTAAATATAGTATTTTATGTTAGGTTGCGATATTTAAATCTCCTTATGTTTTGATTTCAACAAAGCCTTATTTTCATGTTTAACTTATTTGAAAGCCATCAGCTACAATGATACATTGTGTATACTGTGGTTTTAATACAACAAGGTATCAACAAAGTATCACCACATTGCCCAGGTCTTGTGATCGTGGACCCTGCTTTCATGGAGACCTACTTTTATTTATTTTTCTTAAAAAATTATATACTATTGATGGTTTTTTTTTGTTTAAAATGCCTATTGTGTTTCCTTAATTAATAACAATATGTAGGTTTCAATTATTATTCAACCATAAAATAGTCTGATCCTGACCCGATCATGCCCAGTTTCTGTCCGTTCCTGTAAATCGTCATCTGTTTCTGATTGTTTCTGCCCGTTCCTGTAAATCATCGCCCGTTTCTGTCCGTTCCTGTAAATCGTCGCCCGTTCCTGCCCGATGCATATCAATACAATTCTCTTAATCCCCTCTTATTTCGTTGCAATTATTTTATCAAATATATCTTATACCCGATAAAAATTGTATAATGCTATAAATTTAGGTCTCGTAAGCAATAACGATAAAAATATATGTATATATATATATATTAGTGTGATTCTGCACCAATCATGTAACTGCAGTAATTTTATCAATTATGTCTTATACTTGATAATGTTAATTAAATATATCTAATATATATATTAATAATATATATAATAATTGATAAATTTCTGCCAATTTCTGCCCGTTCCTGTAAATCGTCGAACCCATATTTCACCCATTTTATACGGTACTGCTCATCATATTTCACCCAGGAAGAACCAGACCTGTTCGCTACTAACCTTATGTCTCCTCTCATATATTTCAACAACGTTAACTCCTGCGCCCTCCCTGGGTGTTTTTTAATTAACACATTCATGTAAACCATGAACTCACTAGTCCAGATGTTACGGGGATTTATTTGACAGTTGAAGACGAGACGAAAGTGACCTAAAATGAGGAGACGAGAGATTAGCTTCATTTCAGTCTTTTAATGGAACATCGCGGGCACTCTAAATCACATTATTACAATACAAACTGTATCAAATACATATTATTGTACATGATGGGACAAATGACTCGCCAAGTGACAATTAAGTCACTAAGTATCAAAATAATTCATAACCATTAATTGCAAACAGAACACAGTATTACACAATAGCCAGAACTGGATTAAACACTGATGTGACTAAAATGTGACAAAAAGTGTGACATATGTGACAAATAGTGATCACTCTGTGTGACTAATGTGACAATTTATAACAATCATTGCATAATCTGGATAATGTCACCAAAGACTAAATAATACCTTTGCTATCTACCTAACCAGCTGTCCCATGTGACTACAATATAACTACCAATGTGACTAGACTGTAAAACATGTGACTAGACTTATGTGACATATGTTATTACCTAAAACCTGCGTGACGTCACATATAGCATGATATTTAACAATAATTATGAGTTAACAACAACTGACACACTAATATGTGACAACATGTGACTAACTTGGTGACATGTGACTATATTAGTGACATATGACTGGGTATGTGACTCACAAAGTCACGATATCCTGTCACAACGCGAAATAACTTCAACATTTATGGCGATCATGCAATTTCGTTGGTTCACTTCACTAATATTACAAAATAATTATCGAACAGTCACAAAATATCTAGTTTAACAATTCAGAAATATTACGGTTCAGTTTTACAGAATAAAGTAAGTAACCGTATATTTATGCTCTCATTCTGTCAACATAACCATCCTATTTTTAACACATCATCATATCATCATCTATTGCATTCTAGTTAGTAATAATATATGTTCCAAATTATTATTCTAATTAAACACTGAATTATCTTCCATTCCACCACATATTGATGATAGTCCATAATACCATGTATAAATTAAGATTCATTTCTACACAATGAGTTTTCCATGGGACAAGGGAAATAACTCGTCCAAACAATCTAGCATGTACTATCGTATAACTCATAAAGTCGTAAATCGAACACATATTTACATATTTTGACATCATAGAATAATATCGGATCTATTTTCCATTTAGTATTAATGAAATAATATTAGGTCTGTCTATCTCAATAGTATTTCTCACGACTCTGTTCATAATCATATACCACGTGCGATTCCATACCTCGCCAAGCCCGCGAAAGCACACACAGTTTCAGATTGCAAACCAAATGTTTAATTTTTCCGAACATACATAATATTATAACATATCATCGCTATATATCAACAAATTAAACATTACTACACTGTCTTACCACTCCATTCGGCAAATCAATCGACGAAATATGTCAAAGTGGCCTAAAATGAGGAGACGAGAGATTAGCTTCATTTCAGTCTTTTAATGGAACATCGCGGGCACTCTAAATCATTTCGGCGCTTGAATATTGAGTTATTTCCCCTTTGATCAATAAACTCTCAAATACCGTCACCTGCGGGAGTTGCTTCCCCGCTGCCGATGTGATTCCAGCAAGCTTACCGTAGTGTAACGAACTGGGGTCCCTGCGTGGGCGCCAATTGTAACGAAACGTTACCTACACACTCGGGTTTGACTGCCGCTTTCGCTTGCAGGTTCCATGGATTGTAAATAAAGTATGAAATAGTATTTAGGAAGCAGAGATCCGTGACACAAACAACTTAGGCAGATATAGATTTTGCACGTTTATTGTACATTCAAACTTAACAGTATAACAAGACAGGTGGCGGCAGGTGGGTTTCCAAGTTTCACTACAATTTAGTGAAATATTCAGTACAACATGACCCTGTCTATAACTCGTACTCGCTCTATATTCGAGCAAGCTACCTTATCACTAATCCTAAAGCCCTCCTCGAGATAACTCAACCACGTGGCAATACGGCCGGTGGGTTTCCAAGTTTCACTATAATTTAGTGAAATATTCAGTACAACATGACCCTGTCTATAACTCGTACTCGCTCTATATTCGAGCAAGCTACCTTCTCACTAATCCTAAAGCCCTCAACGAGATAACTCAACCACATGGCAATACGGCCGGTGGGTTTCCAAGTTTCACTATAATTTAGTGAAATATTCAGTACAACATGACCCTGTCTATAACTCGTACTCGCGCTATATTCGAGCAAGCTACCTTATCACTTATCCTAAAGCCCTCCTCGAGATAACTCAAACACGTGCACGAGGACATGCGGCTATCACTTCCGCTCAATAGCTTTTCCGTTAACCCTTCTACGTTCCGCCACACGCCTTCATGTGGGCTAGAGGAGCCTACCGCTCATAGACACAACCACGGCATGCCCAGAACATAAAGGGCGGAGAATGCATAACATCTCTCCTTCAAACGGTATGACGACCGGCATGTCTCCCGCAAAGTTATCTCTAAGTTCACCTCGGTATTTCCCTATTAAACTAACGCCATAGCACAAAAATACTACCAAAAACCTAACAATAAATGTTCAGTAAACGTTTACAACCCCGGATTCTGGAAGGATGGGCGACATATAGTAATTAAATCCTTGGATTTAGACAGCTGAAAAAGTGCTGCTTACCTGGCTGAAGTCGGGAACAAAAGTGCTCTATCCCAGAAACCCCGTTGATTATTTTCGGTAGCGGCCAGTATAATTTTAAGGATTCCTGCTGGTCGGTGAATTAGACGGAACGCAACGCCCCAAAACCTTGGTGCGTTACAGTAGTCTGCCGTAATTGCAAAAAAATATACCCCCTTCCATTTTAAAGAAAATGTGCTCGTAACAATAGCAAACTCAAACATAACAAGCACGACGATATCTTCCGCCTTTTTTGTGTTTTTTTTTAAATTCCACACTGCAGTAAAACAAAATTCACAAACGTTCCAAAACCGCGTTTCTAATAAGCAACTCACATAAATACCGCGAATAATCTTCACAAGGTAGCCAAAACACAAGAAATACTTACTACCAACCAACTTCTCGCTCGTAGCAGATGACCCACTTGCTCCCAGACGTCAGCTCCTGTCAGCGGCTCACGAGTGAATACAAATCGCGTACTCTCGCATAGTCTCGCTTGGAATAACTGCTGCAACGGAAATCTTCAAACGACTCCTTCTCAATAACCAAAAGGCCAAGGGTACTGATACTGGGCCGGTAGCATGCTCTGATGAATCTTTCCTATTTTTCCCATTCCTTTTAATATTAGTGAGACCATTTTCACCATTACCTGCAGCTATGGATTTTTAGGTCACTTGAGCTCAAGTGACCTATTCTAAACGCTTTCCGTCCGTCGCCGTCCGTCGTGCGTGAACTTTTTACATTTTCAACTTCTTTTGAAGAACAAGAGTATGTTTTTTTTTCAAACTTGGTCAGAATCATCCTTGGTAGATGAGATGAGGCTACAAAACTGTATAATTGGAATTCCTACCCCAACCTCTAGGGCCAGAACGGGGCCCAAAAGGGAAAATTAACCAATATTTTAAAAATCTCCAGACTCAGAAGTACTACAGTCAAATTATCTGCATGGAAAGAAAGATCATCAGGGGCTTTACTTAAATTGTAAATTTTTAGGACCCACGAGCTATTCGTTCTCCCTTGGGGAGGGGGTAAAGTTTACTAGAGTTTATATAGGGAAATAACACTTTTGGGTATATTTGACAACTTTCTATAGGAAATTATTTTTACTTGGTGAGAATTATCCTTGGAGGAAGATGGTTTCAAATTGACAAATTGAAATTCCTACCCCAACCCTAGGGGCCAGGTCAGCAAAAAATTACTCAAATTTAGTCAAAATCATCTTTGGTGAATGAGAAAATTGGAATTCCTGTCCCATCCCCAGGGGCTAGGGCGAGGCCCCAAAGGGAACATTTACCAATATTTTCAAATTCTTATTCTTTGATGACATGACAAGTATTGTATTTCACTTAGTTTACATGCTGATTTCCACATCACATCTAAACAATAAAACAAAGCTACCAGTACCGCTAAGTTACCTGAGTTTACTTGTTTAAGTATTGTGATTAAGGGGGGAGGGTTCATGAGGATCAAATATTTAAAAAATATAGTGTCTTTTATCATATAAAATCAAACATTATTCTGAGTCCTATATTTTACAGTAATTTATTTTAGCATATGGTATAACAGGGGGGAGGTGGGGTTACTTGAGGGATAGGGGGTAAAATAACTTTTTCTACAACTTGAACCTTGGTAGATATATGTATGGAGGAGTGCACAACACTTTCGGATTTGTGATATGACCCAGAGGGGGTTGGTTCTAATATAAAGTAAAAGTATTTTAGCCTATCAAATTAAACATTATCATGAGTTGTACATTTTTAAGCAATGTATTTTAACATATGGTGTAAGGGAGGGACTTGAGGGATAAGGGGTAAAATAACTTTTTCTACACTGTTTGAAGTAGGAAATTAAACCACTTTTAGACATGGTATATTTAAGCACTGAACTGTTTTTGTATGGTATTTATGGTCTATTTGAATGACACAGCTTTGCAAGCAAACAACATAGCGCGCATTATGATGTGTTTGCTTGCAAAGCTGTGTTATTCAAATAGATCATAAATACCATACAAAAACAGTTCTATACTTATATTTACGTTTTCTCTGACTCTTATGTTCTTTTTAGGTCACCTGAGCTTTGCTCAAGTGAACTATTCCAATCACTTTACGTCCGTCGTGCGTAAACGTTTTACATTATCAACTTCTTCTCAAGAACCAGCGGATGGAATTTTTTCAAACTTGGCCAGAATCATCCTTGGTAGATGAGGCTACAAAATTGTAAAATTGGAATTCCTACCCCAACCCAAGGAGCCAGGACAGGGCCCAAAAGGGAAAATTAACCAATATTTCAAAAATCTTCTCCAGACTCAGAGGTATTACAGTCATTTCTTCTGCATGGATGGAAAGATCATCAGGGGCTTTATCTAAATTGTAAATTTCAAGACCCCCGAGCTATCCGTTCTCCCTCGGGGAGGGGGTAAAGTTTACTAGTTTATTTAGGGAAACAACACTTTTGGGTATATTTTGACAATTTTCTGATGGAAATTATTCTTACTCGGTGAGAATTATCCTTGAAGGAAGATGGTTTTAAATTGTAAAATTGGGATTCCTGCCCCAACCCAAGGGGCCAGGGCGGGGCCCCAAAGGGAAAATTAACCAATATTTCAAAAATCTTCTTCCCTCCCCATGGTTATTCAGAAGAGGTCGTTAAAAGGTTTTAAACAAATTTGACCCCTGTGACCTTGAATATAAGTCAAAGTCATTCACTTTAACAAACATAGTAGTCCTTGATCCCAGCATGCTACTGACTAAATATCAACATCCTGAGCCTTTTGGTTATTCAAAACAAGTTCTTTAAATATTTTGAACATATTTGCTCCTTGTGACCTTGAATATGATTCAAGGTCATACATTTAAACAAACTTGGTAGCCCTTGATCCAAGTATGCTACTGACTAAATATCATCACCATGGGGATTTTGGTTATTCAGAAGAAGTCGTTTAATGTTTTAACAAATTTGACCCCTGTGAACTTGAGTATAGGGGAAGGTCTGTCCCCAAATTTTGTTCCTGGCTGATATCTTTAGTATTTATTGACCGATGTACATGAAAACTTGGTCGGGATGTTCAGTTCATAAAAATACCTTTGAGGTAAAAAGTCAAGGTCAAAGGTCAAGGTAAATAGGTTCACAGGTCAAGGTCAAATTTTACATCTTTTCACTGATGAACATTTTGTTATGACATTATGAAGCAAAGTTGATCAGAATTAAACAAGGATTCAACTGGCCAAAGGTCAAGGTCATCGGGTCAGGGGTCAAGGTCAAATTTTGTAGCTTTTCACTAGTGAACATTTCGCTATGACATTTTGAAGCAAAGTTGTTCGGAATTAAATAAAGAGACACACTGAGGTAAAAAGTTGGGGTCAAAGGTCAAGGTCATGAGATTCAAAGGTCAAGGTCAAATTTTGCATCTTTTCACTGATGAACATTTTCTTATGACATTATGAAGCAAAGTTGATCAGAATTAAACAAGGATTCAACTGGCGAAAGGTCAAGGTCAGGGGTCAAGGTCAAATTTTGTAGCTTTTCACTGGTGAACATTTCGCTATGACACTTTGAAGCAATGTTGCTCCTAATTAAACAAGGAGTCAATTGACCAAAGGTCAGGGTTACTTGGTCAAGGTCAAGGTAAAAATGTACCTTTTCCCCGATGAACATTTTGTTATGACATTATGAAGCAATGTTGTTCAGAACTTAACAAGGAGTCAACTGACCTTAGTTCAAGGTTACTGGGTCCAAAGGGTCAAGGTCAAGTTTTGTATTTTTCACTGATGAACATTTTGTTATGACATTAAGAAGCAAAGTTGGTCGGAATTAAAGAATAAGTCAACTGACCAAAGATCAGGGCCACTGGGTTAATGGTCAAGGTCATTTGGGTCCAAATGTCAAAGACAAAATGGGTCTCTGACTTTGACCCTGGCTCTTGATGGAGAAGGTATATAAGGTGAAATAAAACAAATCAAATCTAACAAATGAGTATTGCACAAGTAATTACATTTCTGTTAGCCCAGCAAATATGGAGGTGGAAGGAAACACATCACATCTTAGTACATGCTAAATGTATATTTTGCTTCCTTGCGATTCTTTTTGAAGTCCAAATATCAGACGTCAAGCTCAGTTATATGGGCAGATTGCTTCTTGATGATTATGGGGGATATAATTGCCACAAGACGGGGCCCTTACTGACCTGTCAGTGTTCTAGTTTGCTTCTACTTTTACAGAATTTTCTCTTGGCCTAAAATTAGAAGTCGAAGAACTCTTGGCCTTTCTACTTGAGGTAGATTTCTTTTTATCGTTATTTTCTGACTTTTGGTTTTGGGGTAACTTCTTGTCTAGTAGCTTACTTCTTTGCTTTATTGTTAATATCTGACCCATTGTGCTATCAGATTGGGTTATGGAACAGTCTTTTTTGAGGTTTCCACAGGTTTGTGTGGACTACTCCCTGCTATACAGCCTCACATTCTACAGCAGAGGAAATAGCCTCCTCTAATGTTTCAGGGTAGCTTAACGTTACTGTTTTTTATTTCAAGGTTATTTAGACCGTTTATGAATTGATCTATTACTTGACACTCTAGGTAATGATAGGGTAAATCTGGACAGGCTAGTAATGCGGTCCTTCGTAAAGAATACCCAAAGTCCGAAGCTGACTTGACTTTACCCTGTTTTTGTCCCCTAAATGTACACCTATGGGCCACACTCCTCTTCTAAGGCTTGAATTTCTAAGCCCTACCGTTAGATTGCGTAGCAGCTTTTGGGTTGTGCCCATTAAACTCATACTTAGTTGATGGGCTTTTTCTGTGTCGGTCCAAGCATTCCAGGCAGCTACCTGTTCAAAGTGCACGAGATAGTCTTGCCAGTCACTACTGGTATCGTTAAATGTATCTGGATGTTTTTCTTTTCTATGCACCCTAAATCCTGACAAATGTTTGTAAGATTCTATCACTGATAGAACTTTCTACTCTTAAGAATCGAAATATTCCGCCTCATCATCATACAGATCGAGCGCTCGCCAGAATGGGCGTTGCCAAATGACCGACTTTTGAAAGCTTCTTTCCGATTGGCCAGTCCGCTGCAGAATGATACGTCACCAGTGCAGGTCACAAAGTAATTTACTACGTACTTTTGTACAAGGAAATACAATGTTTCTAAACATATAAGCGTAGTATATTTGTTAAGGTGTGTTATAATGGGGATAGTTCGTTGCTTTTCGTGTCTATAATGGCAATTAGAACATGAAATTTGGTTTAAACTTTCAACCTATCGGTCTCGAGTTCCAACCCAAATTTCATCCCTAGTTGAAAATACCCAAATTAATATCGACACAATCCAATCATTTGTGACGATTGATATTCCCCGATGGCCTCTGTTTCACCGGAAGTTAATCTCTCACTTCATGATACATCCAAATCTGTCGCAGAATCTTACTTTTTTCGATCAAATTTCTCAAAACTGCAGTTATATAAGGATTTTCAGTCGTTTTATACTGACGGTACGAAATATAATCATAGTTGCCGCGGCGCCTAGCATAAAATACTACTGCTGGATGACGGCTGCGCAATGATGCGTCAATATTCTCCGCAGAAGCCCATGCTATTTATCTCGGCCTCAAATCACATAATGTACCGCAATCAGTTGTCTATTATCATTTTCTATCTGTTCTACAGAGCCGTCGAAAAAGAAATTGAAGAATATCTCAATTAGAAAAATCTTACATACATAAAATTTCCTCAAAATGTCATATTATATCTTGCTGGGTTCCCGGACATGTAGGGATACAAGGTAATGCAAAGGCAGATCGTGCCGTGAAAGCAGAACTAGTTCTGCCACCTGAAGTTTGTTGCCCTTCATCCTAGCATGCTTCTGACAACAACCTTGGTAGCCCTTAATCCTAGTATGCTACTGACTAAATATCAGCACCCTGGGCATTTTGGTTATTCAGAAGAAGTTGTTTAAAGTTTTTAACATATTTGACCCCTGTGACCTTGAATATGGGTGAAGCTCATGCATTTGAACAAACTTTGTAGCCTTTCATCTCAGCATGCTACTGGACAAATATCATCATCCTGTGCATTTTGGTTATTCAGAAGAAGTTGTTTAATGTTTTTCACATAACAATTGACCCCTGTGACCTTGAATATAATTGAAGGTCATTCATTTGAACAAACTTGATAGCCCTTTACCCTAGCATGCTACTGGCCAAATATCATCACCCTGTGCATTTTGGTTATTCAGAAGAAGTTGTGTAATGTTTTTAACATATTTGACCCCTGTGACCTTGAATATGGGTGAAGGTCATGTATTTGAACAAACTTTGTAGCCCTTTATCTCAGCATGCTACTGGCCAAATATCATTACCCTGGGCATTTTGGTTATTCAAAAGTTGTTTAAAAGTTTTTAACATATTTGACCCCTGTGACCTTCAATATGGGTTAAGGTCATTCATTTGAACAAACTTTGTAGCCCTTCATGTCAGCATGCTATTGGCCAAATATCATCACCCATGGCATTTTGGTTATTGAGAAGAAGTTGTTTAAAGGTTTTTTTAAGACAATTGACCCTGTGACCTTGAATATAATTGAAGGTTATTCATTTCAACAAACTCGGTAGCCCTTCACCCAAGCATACTACTGGCCAAATATCATCTCTCTGGGCAGTTTGGTTATCAAGAAGAAGATGTTTAAAGTTTTTAACATATTTGACCCCTGTGACCTTGAAAATGGGTGAAGGTCATTAATTTGAACAAACTTTGTAGCCCTTCATCCAAGTTTGCTTCTGGCCAAATATTGACACCCTAGGCCTTTCGGTTATTAAGAAGTCGTTGAAAAGTAAAATATTGATGCCAGACGCCGGACGGACGCCGCGCCACGGCATAAGCTCACTTGGCACTTCGTGCCAGGTCAGCTAAAAATCATCCTGGTCCTTTTCGTTATTCTTTAGAAGTTGTTTAAAGGTTTTTTAGACGATTTTTAGAAGAAGATGTTTATGTTTTTTACATATTGAATCCTTGAGACCTTGAAAATGAGTGAAGGTCATTCATCCCAGCACGATACTGGCCAAATATCATCACCCTTGGCATTTTTGGTTTTTAAGAAGTTGTTTAAAGTGAAATATTGACGATGGAGGCCGCGCCACGATATAAGCTCACTTTGCCCTTTGGGCCAGGTGAGTTAAATATAGTTAAGCGTGGTAAAATGACATTATTTCATTACTCTTCCTCGTTTCAAAATACCTTGGACACAACAAAAGCTTGGACCAAAGAGGTTTATTTGAAATATATTTGGTCTGAAAGACAATCTCAGATGTGGACCAACAGTTACATAAGTACCTTGCATATACATGAAAGTGCACATACAAATGTTAGGTTATAAATGATTAAATGTGACAATTTCAGTTTGAATCACGACTTAAAAAGGCTGATACAAATATGTACGCAATAAATATTAGTAAATAAACAAAGTTTGTAATCAACTTGAATGAGATATGGACAGGAGATATACTGCCAAATTCACTTAACAGTGAACGCGAGGAAGCAACCACCCCTGTAATTTGGGGAGTGAGAGAGTTAACAACTGCATGATCGTACGATGCGACTAATAAAAAAAAAATGCAGCATTTGGCCCTCTACTTGGTAACAAAAAAGCGAAGGCAGTGGGTTCTGTTACCACGCCTGGACATTACAAAGTCAACTGATAGTTGTATTCCCTGCTTAACGTTCAGCATTCAGGGTAATGCCAACAACTGGTTCATTAGGCATGATATTTAGTGAGATAGCACTATAAAGTCGGCATCAGACCCGCGCTAGCTCAAGGAGGCAAATACACCAACATACCCTGTCTCCAGCACACATATACACATGTACGCTTTCACAGCATACATGGAGGCATGTCCATTTATGACCTTAGTTGTTCATAGGACGTTCAACCCTATAAACCGAAACCAAATCATTGGCATAAACAAGTTAATTATTTTACATGTATTCAAACGCAGTTACTTTTCAGGATATAAACTACGGTTTGGTTTATTATTGTTTAACATCCTATCAACAGTTATGGTCATTTAAGGCTGGCCTCCCCTGTGTGTAAGATGCATGGGTGTGTTTTGGGAGGCTGCAATCTGTTCATGTATGTCTCCTTGTAATAGTGCGGAATATATGCAGACCTTATAGTGCTACCCCACTGAAACATACTGCTGAAGACACCCAGCAGGACACCTCACCCGGTCACATTACACTGACAACAGGCGAACCAGTCGTCCCACTCCTAAATTAAGGAGCGTTAAGCAGGAGTAGTAACTACGGATTAACAGGTATTTCTGATCTTAATTGAGAATTTTTTTTTGAATGGCTTTTCTTCAGCATAAAGCAAGCAGTTCAAGTATTTTAACTTTATGAATATAACTGGTTTTACAGCTGTATACATCATACTGGTGAACAAAAACTGCCTCTAGGCCATTTTATTTTTCAAATTGGTCTCCAAAAAAAAATGTAAAACTATAAACCAAGATAAAATTACATATCAAATTGTAGAAGGTTTCCTCCAGTAGTTTCTGTGAAATAACGAGAACCCTTTGTTTTTTGAATCCGAGATAGCCGCCTTTTGGTAATCGCGGTTTTCAGATCGAAATTTACATGCACAACAAGAGACCAATAGGAACATAAATATACAGTTTTAGATAGATCCTTCCTGTTATTTCTGAAAATCTGCCTTTTGGCCGTCTTGGTTTTCTGATCAGTCTCAATATTTGATTAGCGTCACTAGGGACCATTGGTAACTTTCATGCGGAGTTGCTTAGAAACAGCGCTTAAAAATAATAATTGTCAAAAACAAGTTTTCAAAGTTAATTTTTAACTTGAACTATATATGAGAGGCAACTACAGTTAAACACAAAATATGGTTTGAAATTAATTTTACCACATGTGAACAATACTCAAGAATGAGATAAGGTTTGATTTCTTTCTCATTTTGATCTTCACTAAAAGTAACAACAAAAAGTCAAAATAAAATCATATTTGAAATTCTTTGGCTGCCTTGGAAACTTCATAGATTAAGAAACACAATCAAAATTCAAAATGGTTCAATCATGTTGAACCAAAATAGCAGTTGTATTAATTTTTGAGAAAATGTATTTAATAGTTATTCAAAAGAGTTAATATTGCATTACAAACGCTCACAAGACATTATTTCACAGATATTAAAGCTAAATTTCTAGGGGAGATAATTTCATCAAAGATTGGTACGATTTCAGCTGTAATATCATGGTCGTGTAAATACTGGGCTCGGTCTGTGTTGATCAGTCCCTCTAACACCGGCTGTAACAAATACTGGAGTGCCTGTAACAGAATAGTCAACTTAAGTCTCCGCACTTTGGAATATTGGCACTGTTTTTAATGTTTTGAAAAGGATAATTCTTGTGTAATAAAGTCAGATTTTTCCAAGTGGCATGGTTAATGCATAAAAGATATGTTTTAATCAATATATTTAGGCTTCTCTAAATCAACTGAAATCAATTTGTAGTTATGATGTAGGACAACCACATGAATCTATCTTATTTAAAATCTAGAGTAATTATTATAAAAGTTGTTTTCTCTAAAAAGCAAATCCCGGTTTCTGAAACTCGATTTAGAAATTATTGGTTTTCACTGATGTGTTTTGAGTCATGAATTTATTTTAACGATAAGTGCTGATCCAGAATAAAATATATCTACAAGGAAATTTTCAGAAAAAAGATACCAACCCAAAGACGTAAATTTACAACTTTTACCTTGTATTAATTATACTTTCATGCATATATTAATGACTGATGATCAATGAAAGTAAAACGGACGATTGTAATCAAACATGAAATAGAAAAAAATAACTGAAGTATCAACAAAATTTAATCATAAAAGAAAAGAGACTGAAATCTTATACTGACTCAATATACTTCATCTACCAACATTTCTTACAGTCAAAGACTCAATATACTTTATCTACTAACATTACTTACTGTCAAAGGATCAATACCCTTCATCTACCAACATTACTTATACTGTCAAAGGCTCAATATACTTCATCTACCAACATTACTTACTGTCAAAGGCTCAAGAGACTTCATCTATCAACATTACTTATACTGTCAAAGGCTCAATATACTTCATCTACCAACATTACTTACTGTCAAAGGCTCAATATACTTCATCTACCAGCATTACTTACTGTCAAAGGCTCAATATACTTCATCTATCATCATTACTTACTGTCAAAGGCTCAAGATACTTCATCTATCAACATTACTTATACTGTCAAAGGCTCAACATACTCCATCTACTAACATTACTTACTGTCAAAGACTCAACATACTCCATCTACCAACATTACTTACTGTCAAAGACTCAATATACTTCATCTACCAACATAACTTACTGTCAAAGACTCAACATACTCCATCTACCAACATTACTTACTGTCAAAGACTCAACCTACTCCATCTACCAACATTACTTACTGTCAAAGACTCAATATACTCCATCTACTAACATTGCTTACTGTCAAAGACTCAATATACTACATCTACCAGCATTACTTACTGTCAAAGGCTCAACATTCTCCATCTACTAACATTACTTACTGACAAAGTCTCAACATTCTCCATCTACCAACATTCCTTACTGAATATACTCCATCTACCAACATTCCTTACTGAATATACTCCATCTACCAGCATGACTTACTGTCAAAGACTCAATATAATCCATCTACTAACATTGCTTACTGTCAAATACTCAATATACTCCATCTACTAACATTCCTTACTGTCAAAGACTCAATATACTACATCTACCAGCATTACTTACTGTCAAAGGCTCAATATACTTCATCTATCATCATTACTTACTGTCAAAGGCTCAACATTCTCCATCTACTAACATTACTTACTGTCAAAGGCTCAATATACTTCATCTACCATCATTACTTACTGTCAAAGGCTCAATATACTTCATCTATCATCATTACTTACTGTCAAAGGCTCAACATTCTCCATCTACTAACATTACTTACTGTCAAAGACTGAATATACTCCATCTACCGACATTGCTTACTGTCAAAGACTCAATATACTCCATCTACTAACATTACTTACTGTCAAAGACTCAATATACTCCATCTACCAACATTGCTTACTGAATATACTCCATCTACCAACATTGCTTACTGTCAAAGACTCAATATACTCCATCTACTAACATTGCTCACTGTCAAAGACTCAATATCCTCCATCTACTAACATTACTTACTGGCAAAGGCTCAATATACTCCATATACCAACATCACTTACTGTCAAAGACTGAATATACTCCATCTACCAGCATTACTTACTGTTAAAGACTCAATATACTTTATCTACTAACATTGCTTACTGCCAAAGACTCAATATACTCCATATACTAACATTACTTACTGGCAAAGGCTCAATATACTTCATCTACCATCATTACTTACTGTCAAAGACTCAATATACTCCATCTACCAACATCACTTACTGTCAAAGACTCAATATACTCCATCTACCAACACTACTTACTGTCAAAGGCTCAATATACTTCATCTATCATCATTACTTACTGTCAAAGACACAATATATACTCCATCTACCAATATTACTTACTGTCAAAGGCTCAATATACTTCATCTTATCTTTATATTTCTCAAACAGGCCGTTCAGTTCTTCCCTGTCTATACCTGCAAAATTATTAGTTTTGATCTCATTATGTTTAAAAACAAACAGCAAAGTGGATTCATGACTAAACATCAACATAAATTGCTAATACAGTAACATTACAGATCAAGGAATCTTTAAAATCACTGGTCAAATTAATGAATGTAACAGCTAGCCCACCACCACCCCGAACACGCACAACTCCTAAGTCCTCGCCTCAATTCCCATCCTCAACCCCACCTCCACAGAATATAGGATGACACATCAAGAAATACACATTACGTGTATATGCTTGATGAATCCGCATTTCTGTTTATAGAGATTGCTTTCTAACTCCATCAGCTTATGTCTTACTACAGAGTACTTGCTGCTGATGACTTTGACTTTACATGTTCGTTTTTATGTCAAGCGGGAATGTTATTTTGTTTACTTGCATTTGAACATGCAGAGGACAGTAATATTATCAGCCTTTATTCATTTCATTATGGTTTTATCATACATTCAACACAAAGTCTTGCCACTTCTGATACCATGTGACATTTAGACAGGTGAATACATGGCTACGCAGGCAAACAATAATACACTGAAACTTTGGGGCTATGGATCAGCCATCCCTGTATTTCATAATAGGATGCAAACACATAGATTGATGATGTCACAACATTATGTGTACACATCAAACTGTTATTTAAAGGATGCATGAACCTTACTTTTACATAAAACGTCACGAAGACAAGGGGGAACAATTCAAAGTCTGAAACTTTAAGTAGCTTTTTACATGACAATTATAGGAAGGGGTTATCTCCAGAGATGGACTTATTGCAGGATTAATACAGTGTATACCTGATTCCAGCCCCGCTTGGTGACCAAGACGACTACTGGCCGCATCAATGTAGGCTGTGAACGAGGAAAAGTCTGATTTTCTTGCTATCTTTCTGAACACCTTCGCACAACTTTGGGATTCTGAAATACAACAACAGGGTACTTACTGTAGTATATCACAATATCTTGTTAATCTAGGTTCAAGTAATTCATATTTTTTTCCAAATGATTACAATCCAAAATGAATATCCTTAATATATTGAATCGTTTTGACCTGGTGCAAAAAGAAAATTACAAGGCAAATTCAATTCACAGGTAAAACTGTCAAAGTGTCAATGTCAAATTGAATGTATTATATTATTAGTTTAATAATTTGATTTGACATGGACACAAATGTAAGATTACATTTGATCATTTGAAACAAAAAAAATCAACACAATGATGTGTTATCAGCTGACTATATACTATTTAAAATCCAAAGTACTCCGATCATAGTACATTTGTATTGTTGTTCTGCACAGTGCAAAGTAGTTCCAGATCTTTTTTTAAAAAGAACAATCCTTAAATGCAATAAAAATAACAATGACAAAAATAACCATTTCAAATTCATTTAGAATAACAGTATATGTATCATGTGGTATAGTAAATGTAACAGGAAAGAAAAAAGTGTGCTTCCAACAGGGTTCCTAGTCGGATGCTCTACCACTGAGCTAAAGGGAAATTCCTGCTAGCTCGAAGCTAGAAGGCGATCGTAATCCTTTGAACAATTAAAATCTGCAACACTAATCCACTCCCCATTTTTAAATGTGTTTGCCCTCAAACACCAAAACCCAGGTTCTAACTCCCTGTCACCACAAGGAAGGCCACATATATCATTTGTAACAGGAAAGAGAATGGTGTTTCCACCAGGGATCAAACTGTGATCCCTAGGTTCCTAGTCAGACGCTCTATAAGACATCTGGGTAAATATGGACAGAAGGGCAAGTACAGACAGTTCTTATATGAATCATACATAATCCATTACATATGATTAAATCAAACCCAACTAATTAACTTACTGAGATTGTTTTGACTCCGGTTATCAAAATGAGGATTTTATGTTGATTTCTTTTTACAAGCAAACATCTGGTATTAGAATTAACACAATTAAACATCTTAATAGACTGTCAATTTACATTTTGGACTCGCCAATATCACAAAACCTAGCGGCATGGCAGTTGAATGTCATTGCAGAAAGTCTGTGACAGGGGGCGGGGGGTAAGTTATAATTACAAAGTGCCCTGGTATGTTATATGCTGACAGGATAAGAGCATGAACTTGGAGCAGAACATGTGGCAATACCTGGCGAAATATTGTAACCAGTTTCTATAGTTTTATTGGTCGAGTGCATGATTAGAGTAACTTATGCCATGGTGCGGCGTCCATCGGCCGGCCAGCCGGCCGGCTACCGAGTTTGTTTAAATGAATGACCTTGACTTATATTCAAGGTCACTGGGTCAATTATCTTAAACAAGAGGCCCATGGGCCTTAATGGTCACCTGATGTATTTATACAGAGAGTTGATTTTGTTTTTAACAAGAACAGAAATATTATTCAGTGACAAAAAACAATAAAATCACCTTATTCAATATCTAGCATACATATTTAAGACTAGAAATATTTGAAACTAGCACCTCTGATTCTAAACAAGGAAAATGGAGTAATTTTAGCACACTGACTCCTTTGGGCCCCACCCTACAGCCCTTGGGGGTAGGGCTGGCTCAAAACTTTCAAAGTATCAAACTGTCAACTCAGGGTTATAATTCCAATCAAGTTATTAACATGTAATATTCAAAGTATCATTTGCCATTATAAATTATAATAAATCCCCCCCCCCTCTTTCCCCAGGGGGTAAACGTGAGACCCTAGGGTCATAAACCTTAAGACCCTTCCATCTATGAAAAGTGTTTGATTCTACCATATCTGGGTGTTGAGAAGAAGATTTTTGAAATTTCAGTCAATTCAACCCTTTTTGGCCCCACCCAATAGCCCTAGGGGGTCAGTCAGGGCTCATATGTGCATACCATCAAACTGCTACCCAATACTGATAATGCTAACCTAAACTGAATTACCTCCAATGGCAATTAAACAAATGTTGGTCCAAAATGTGATTTCCCTATATAAACTATAGTAAAGTTTACCTCCTCCCCAGGGGGAAACGTGAGACCCCAGGGTCAGTATTCTAGCTGTTTCAATTTTGAATGTGTTGAATTCCATGGATATTAACACTGCTGATTCAGTATTCTAGCTGTTTCAATTTTGAAAGTGTTGAATTCCATGGATATTAACACTGCTGATTCAGTATTCTAGCTGTTGAATTTTGAATGTGTTGAATTCCACGGATATTAACACTGTTGATTCAGTATTCTAGCTGTTTCAATTTTGAATGTGTTGAATTCCATGGACATTAACACTGCTGATTCAGTATTCTAGCTGTTGAAATTTGAATGTGTTGAATTCCACGGATATTAACACTGCTGATTCAGTATTCTAGCTGTTTCAATTTTGAATGTGTTGAATTCCATGGATATTAACACTGCTGATTCAGTATTATAGCTGTTGAATTTTGAATGTGTTGAATTCCATGGATATTAACACTCCTGATTCAGTATTCTAGCTGTTCAATTTTGAATGTGTTGAATTCCATGGATGTTAACACTGCTGATTCAGTATTCTAGTTGTTGAAATTTGAATGTGTTGAATTCCACGGATATTAACACTGCTGATTCAGTATTCTAGCTGTTTCAATTTTGAATGTGTTGAATTCCATGGATAGTAACACTCCTGATTCAGTATTCTAGCTATTCAATTTTGAATGTGTTGAATTCCATGTATATTAACACTGCTGATTCAGTATTCTAGTTGTTGAATTTTGAATGTGTTGAATTCCATGGATATTAACTCTGCTGATTCAGTATTCTAGCCGTTCAAATTTGAATTTGTTGAATTCCACGGATATTAACACTGCTGTTTCAGTATTCTAGCTGTTTCAATTTTAAATGTGTTGAATTCCACGGATATTAACACTGATGATTCAGTATTCTAGCTGTTTCAATTTTGAATGTGATGAATTCCATGGATATTAACACTGCTGATTCAGTTTTCTAGCTGTTGAATTTTGAATGTGTTGAATTCCATGGACATTAACACTGCTGATTCAGTATTCTAGCTGTTTCAATTTTGAATGTGTTGAATTCCATGGATATTAACTCTGCTGATTCAGTATTCTAGCCGTTCAAATTTGAATTTGTTGAATTCCACGGATATTAACACTGATGATTCAGTATTCTAGCTGTTTCAATTTTGAATGTGATGAATTCCATGGATATTAACACTGCTGATTCAGTTTTCTAGCTGTTGAATTTTGAATGTGTTGAATTCCATGGATACTAACACTGCTGATTCAGTATTCTAGCTGTTGAATTTTGAATGTGTTGAATTCCATGGATACTAACACTGCTGATTCAGTATTCTAGCTGTTCAATTTTGAATGTGTTGAATTCCATGGATACTAACACTGCTGATTCAGTATTCTAGCTGTTCAAATTTGCATGTGTTGAATTCCACGGATATTAACACTGATGATTCAGTATTCTAGCTGTTGAATTTTGAATGTGTTGAATTCCATGGATAGTAACACTCCTGATTCAGTATTCTAGCTATTCAATTTTGAATGTGTTGAATTCCATGGACATTAACACTGCTGATTCAGTATTCTAGCTGTTCAAATTTGCATGTGTTGAATTCCACGGATATTAACACTGCTGTTTCAGTATTCTAGCTGTTTCAATTTTAAATGTGTTGAATTCCACGGATATTAACTCTGCTGATTCAGTATTCTAGCTGTTCAATTTTGAATGTGTTGAATTCCATGGATATTAACACTGCTATTACAGGAATCTAGATGTTGAATTTTGCATGTGTTGGATTCTAAAAGTAGTAACACCACTGGTATTCTATATGTGTTGATTTAATATTATACAAAATAATGTGTGTTTGTTAATTTTGTTTTACCTATATCACTATATTACTTTCATCTGTTCTCTAGAACGTGATGTCACAACTGTGCAATAAGTGAAGCACTTATTAAACTGATGGGTAACTTATTGCATTGTTGGTAAAACATACAGCTTACTGGACACTTGTGACATCATCACTATGTTTTAAGGAAAGTTAAATCTTCTTAAACAAAGTATTAATTTTTAATGCAAACAAGATTTCATCATTCTGTGCTGTATATTAACAGAATCAGAATCAAGTTACAAGTACTTGTAGCGAGAGTTCCAGAACACTTACTTGTATGGGTGTACAACTCCAGAATTCCTCGGTATCCTACATTCTTGGTGTGGTAATCATGATCTTTGGCTGTCTGCTGACCCCAGCGACCCCTGAAGTCATATTTGTAAATCATTATTAACCATTTCCAGTGTTTGTATTATGTCATGAACATTGCTACTGCATTGTATTGTTTCCCTGATCCTACATGTAGCCAGAACAGCATTATAGAGATATCACAGGTTAGTTTAAGTGTATTCAAGGGGAACGAAATTGCATGGAACTTGGTAATACTTCCTGAAGCCTGCATATTTACTTTTGCCTACGAGTGAAAACTACTGTTAGTCCCCAAGCATTCCGACATTCTTCATAATCTAACCTTGGAGTTTTCTAGAGCTCTGCTTAATCTGACCCGAGTATTCTGTTGGCCTTCCTAACCTAAACATTAAACATCTCACTATCCTGTCTTATCAAACCCCTGAGTACTGTCATCCTGCCTAATTTCAGCATTAAGCTACAATCCAAATTTTGATAATAATTAATAATTTGAGGTTCTTATATACCACTTTATCACAACCTAGTTTGTAGGTCATCTCAAAGCGGTTCACAAATTATTACCCGTGGTTACAGGGCCTTTGCAACTAGCCAATATCTTTCTCAACTACCTTGGAAGCATAGAGCCGGTGCTGCAATTTCGGTGCTCACAGCTAGTATTCAACAATTCTAGCACTGCCCATTCACATACTAATTTACAGCTGAGTAGACTGGAACAAGCAGAGTAAAGTATCTTACTCAAAGATACAACACAGGGCCGTGTTGTGACGTGAACTGCAACCCTTCGGTCACGAGCCTGGCATCCTACCACTAGACTACCATGCCTCCATTGATGAAAAAATATGAGACCTGATTAGTTTGCCATCCTGCTTATTCTGACCCCTTAGTATTACAATGTCTAATCCAGCAACTGAGTACTTCAACACACTGTACATGTCTCATTGGTGTCAACCTCTGAAACCTATTATGAGGGAGATTTCCCTCATTCCACATTTCAAATGAGGGAGAAAGTTCGTGAAACACGACTGAAACTGCATGTTTGTTTAATTTGTCTTTCACATTTTATGTATCAAAATAACTCCAAAAAGCATTCATTTGATTCAGACACACCTGTTATGATCATCATTACACACACCCTGCAGTAACTAGGAGATCATTTGACCACAGGATGCGGATTTTCCAGAGTGATTGGTAAATTTTGGTCAAAATGAGGGAGTCTCCCTCCTAATGAGGGAGGTTTGACAGCTATGTTGTCTATTCAGGCATAATGCAATACCGACGTAACCCAAGCCGCCATGATGAGCCCTTCTCACTGATCGTAATTATGATCAATAAAAGGTATCTAATTATGTCTTTCACCAGGAGATATGCACCAGCTGTTACTAAACATTGAATTACTTATTAATTGATATGTTTTTGTGAGCAAGTAAATGTTTGATGTAAAATATTACTAAAATGAATTGATGTATGCCGATATGCGCACACGTGTGTGTCATGTGTAATCAGATAAGAAAACAAACAACAAATTACACATTTTACGTAGTTTCTTCTTGGTTTTTAATATCATTTTACATCAATGAAAAAAAAATCATAAGAAATATATTTTTTTTTAAATATTCAGAGATCGATTTTCGGAGCATGAACATGTTTTTTTTCCCAGATTTTTGGGTGCGCAAAATATTCGAGTAAAAGCTTTTTTCCCGATTGTCAGCCTCAAAAAGTACCTGCGCAAATTACATCGGTTTTTACGGTAATACTAATATTGATGAAAACTACACAATAGACCTGCAGATTCCGACATCCTATCTAGTCTGACCAATGTGTCCCACATGGTGTCAGATTATACAGGTTTTCATTGTACTTTTAATAATTCATGCTTTAATTCTCTTAAAGATTCGTTATTGAATATTTAATTGGTCTGCATTCCAATAAGCTAGTATACATGTACCTGGTCTCCTGAGCAGCTAATCGCATAGCAAATGTACTGAGGCTCCAGCCTGGGTTATCTCCCCTGAGTCTCTGGTAGATTTTAGCCGTTGCTGCAGTCATTGGGAAGTTGAATGGGATCTCATTTGTGGCTGAAACAATACACATACAATTAAAGTATGATGGGACTCTGAAACTGGGCATGTTTTCCCTCTTTTAACAGTAACTCTAGAAAACAGCTTTTCATTTCCTATCTCCTTGAAATCAGTGTTGACTTAATTATTTTAATAGGACGATAAGCTTACCATTAATTACCTGTATCTATTGTTCTGAAAACTATAAATATCTAAATTGCCCTAGAATGTTCTGCTACAGAATAACTAAAGGAATATTTTTATGCATAAGATCTGTGTGACATTCAAATTAGAGATGAAATCAGTCTTCATTTAACAAAAAATTATAAAACTTTTAAGGATATTGTGTGATAAAATTGATCTGAAATGGAAATTTAATTCTTTCATAGTGATCATTAATTCATTAAATTGATGGCAAACAATAGTTAAGTTAATATATGTATCAAATAGGGGTCATTGTAGTTATTTTTCAGATCAGTTTCAGAATAAGCCATATATGGTTTAAGCACTATAAATAATTTCAAAGGGTCGCATTCATTCTTTTTCAACAGACATGTTATAATCACTGACCTTTGACCTTCATTCTGTGATAACAGCAGCTGACACAGCACAGTCCTCTGACGAAGTCCAGACACCGGAAATACTCCATCATGGTAGGCGTGAGGTCACCGCAACAATGTAAACCAATCATAAGAGCCCTTGGTGAGGTCAAGGTCAAGGGCTTCACCGGTTGTGTCAAGGTCGACTGTGGATCTGATGCTTTGTCAACCATGTCATCACCACACTCACATCCACCATTGAAATCTGGGGAATGTCTCAAAACCTGAACTTGCGTTTCTAAATTTCTATTTTGCTGACAAGAGCTACAAACATCGGAAAACTCTGCCGGTTGTTTCAATGTCAAATTGTCAATTTCAATGTCACATGCCTTGCATCGCTCAAAATAAGGATTTTTTATTACGATTGTGTGGCCTTCATGCTGAGAATTATATTTACATTTCTGACAGGACTCCAGATAGCCTGTTGATACATTACTCACACAATCTTCATCACATCTACGACCTTCAACTGTCACTGATAGGGGTTGTTTCAAAACCAAATCATCACAGTCTGGTTGTTTCAAAACCAAATCATCACCGTCTGGTTGTTTCAAAACCAAATCATCAGAACCTGAAATATTCTGTACAAATGTTTTGTTATCACATACATCGTCGTCACATTTCCCATCATTCTCACTGTTTATACACGTTTCTGGTTTTCTCACAGACTTGTCGGTGGCGATGCTCTGACCTTTTACATGACATGTATTGTAAACCAGTTCTGAAAACTTGTCCCTATTTTCTTGACCTTTTTCCAGCTCAAAAGTCACATTCTGTATTCCATTATTGTGATCTGTAAAAGGAAGCAAGCACAAGTATAACAGTAGTTGTAATAGTGGTGATGATTTGTGATGTATTTATCGCTGCTATAATAGTGGTGATGATTTGTAATGTATTGATCACTGCTATAATAGTGGGGATGATTTGTAATGTATTTATCACTGCTTTAATAGTGGTGATGATTAGTAATGTATTTATCACTGCTTTAATAGTGGTGATGATTTGTAATGTATTGATCACTGCTATAATAGTGGGGATGATTTGTAATGTATTGATCACTGCTATAATAGTGGGGATGATTTGTAATGTATTTATCGCTACTATAATAGTGGTGATGATTTGTAATGCATTTATCACTGCTATAATAGTTGTGATGATTTGTGATGTATTTAGCGCTGCTATAATAGTGGTGATGATTTGTAATGTATTGATCACTGCTATAATAGTTGTGATGATGTGTAATGTATTTATCACCGCTATAATAGTGGTGATTATTTGTAATGTATTTATCACTGCTATAATAGTGCTTTGAACAGAATGTGTACATTATGCATATTTATCAAGGCCTTAATACTGACTTCACAAAGAAAACAATTCATAATCAGGCTACAGACTGTAAGACTGGAAATTTTCTCAGTATAGAAATGTTTGTGTAAATATCAATATTAACATGCAATTATTCATTATTTAGAGTATATAGAAAAACAGAACATATATATTTCAGAACTAGTGCCAATGCAGACATTTTAACACCATTAACTCATTCACCCCTGAAGACACATATGAACTCTTCTAATTCAAATGTTGGAATAGTCCAGCATGAAATTTCAGGGGTGAACAAGTTAACAGTTTAAAGGATCACAACATGAACATTTCCACACACAGAAATTCCACTTTTCAGTAACATTACTATAACAAGACTTGTATTTTTCAATTACTTCAAATGAAATTATCAAAAATTGGAATAAGCTGCTTAAAACCTAGAAGCTTTAATATTTACTATTCATTATATTATATCAAGTTATCTTTAAGGAACTGTCTCCGTATTACAAACTCTCTTCTCTGTCCCGTAAATGTCTAACCTGTATAACAGGCTGTCATCTCTACCCTTAAAATGTATTACCTGTTTTACAGGCTGTCATCTCTACCCTGTAAATGTCTTACCTGTTTTACAGACTCTCTTCTCTACCCCGTAAATGTGGTACCTGTATAACAGGCTGTCATCTCTACCCTTAAAATGTATTACCTGTTTTACAGGCTGTCATCTCTACCCTTTAAATGTCTTACCTGTTTTACAGACTCTCTTCTCTACCCTGTAAACGTCTTACCTGTATTACAGGCTGTCATCTCTACCCTGTAAATGTCTTACCTGTTTTACAGACTCTCTTCTCTACCCCGTAAATGTGGTACCTGTATTACAGGCTGTCATTTCTACCCTGTAAATGTCTTACTTGTATAACAGGCTATCATCTATACCCCGTAAATGTCTTACCTGTATTACAGACTCTCTTCTCTACCCTGTAATTGTCTTACCTGTTTTACAGACTCTTCTCTACCCTGTAAATGTCTTACCTGTATTACAGACTCTCTTCTCTACCCTGTAAATATCTTACCTGTTTTGCAGACTCTCTTCTCTACCCTGTAAATGTCTTACCTGTATGACAGACTCTCTTCTCCGCCCCAGAGGTGTGACACTGCTTACTCTCAAATCCAATGATTCTGTAACCAAACTGTTTTTGCAGTATTTGTCCCAGGTATCCCTGTACAGAAATATAACAGACTAGACATGGCACCAATTTCAATATTTTAAACACTCTCAAGCCAGAAAGGGATTAGAATGGTACGTTACTAAAGATGAATAAGATGAACATTGTGTATTGTATATGTAAGGAATGTTTATCAATTTTATTTCAGTTAGGAAATATATATTCAGCTGACCGAGTGACTCTCTCTCTTTCATGCATGTACATTTGGAGCTGAAAATGCACAGCCAGACCGGGGTTCAAACCAGGAATCCTTCCAACTCTAGACAGACACTCGACCAGTTGAGCTACCTGGACCCAGTCCAGTTCCACTACACATGCATTTAAGCATTTAAGTGTGTTATTTGGGCAGCTACAGCTTTTCAAGCAAACAAATCATAATATGCCCTAGTGTATTCATTGTTTTACATGCAAAGCTGTGTCATTCACATAGACTATGAATAGCAAAGTTTAATGCTTATATTTACTGATTTTGAAGTACATTTTGATATTACAGAAATAGAGGATCTGTCATAAGTTTCACTTCATATTAGATTTATGATACAAGTTTTGGATTTTTCATGTAGGCGAGCAAATATGAAAAATCCAAAACAAGTACATAATCTAGTATGAAGGGAAAGGAATGACAGGTTCTTTTTATCACATAATACAAAGTAACCTGTATAATTGTGTTAGGAAATGAATATTTTTACACTTGGCCGCCTCTGAAACAATGAAAATGGTGTCCACTTCACAATGATGTGACGTCACATCAATTGTTCCTAGTCAAGTGTCACTTCATTTCCGGAGTGATATTACACAAGTTACATTTAACATAATTTATGTGATGACACTGCATAACACAGTTTCCATATGATAAAGTAAAATATGCTTAATAAATTGCTGTATTCACTTTGAATCAGTGTATGCATCATGTATGCTTATTCAATGGAAGTCAGTGGTTTCCAATGTTACAATTATGATGCCATAATAATGATGACGTCTTTACATGGGCTATGACATTTATAGTTTACATGAAGCCATCTGAATTTCAAAAGGTTATATTGTGGCAATGCCATACCATGACAGTGGTAAATATTGTCGAATAAATAATGATGTATTGTGGTCTGGAATGAGTTTTCACTGACAGCTGTTATCCAGCATTTTTAATCTTGATCATTGTTTTCAAATTGTTTATGGGTACCATTACTTGCAGTTATAGAAGGTTCTCGGAATGTAGGTAAGTCCCACAGGAAAAGTACTCAAAATGTAGGTAAGTCCCACAGATAAAGTAATCAAAATGTAGGTAAGTCCCACAGAAAAAGTTCTCAAAATGTAGGTAAGTCCAACAGGAAAAGTACTGAAATTGAAGGTAAGTCCCACAGGAAAAGTACTGAAAATGTCGGTAAGTCCTTCAGATAAAGTACTGAAAATGTAGGTAAGTCCCACAGATAAAGGAATCAAAATGTAGGTAAGTCCCACAGAAAAAATACTCAAATGTAGGTAAGTCCCACAGAAAAAGTACTAAAAATGTAGGTAAGTCCCACAGAAAAAGTACTAAAAATGTAGGTAAGTCCCACAGGAAAAGTTCTCAAAATGTAGGTAAGTCCCACAGAAAAAGTATTCAAATGTAGGTAAGTCCCACAGAAAAAGTACGCAAAATGTAGGTAAGTCCAACAGGAAAAGTACTGAAATTGAAGGTAAGTCCCACAGGAAAAGTACTGAAAATGTCGGTAAGTCCTTCAGATAAAGTACTGAAAATGTAGGTAAGTCCCACAGATAAAGGAATCAAAATGTAGGTAAGTCCCACAGAAAAAGTACTAAAAATGTAGGTAAGTCCCACAGAAAAAGTGCTCAAATGTAGGTAAGTCCCACAGAAAAAGTACGCAAAATGTAGGTAAGTCCAACAGGAAAAGGACTGAAAATGTAGGTAAGTCCCACAGGAAAAGTACTAAGTACTCAAATGTAGGTAAGTCCCACAGAAAAAGTACTAAAAATGTAGGTAAGTCCCACAGAAAAAGTACTAAAAATGTAGGTAAGTCCCACAGAAAAAGTATTCAAATGTAGGTAAGTCCCACAGAAAAAGTACTAAAAATGTAGGTAAGTCCCACAGAAAAAGTGCTCAAATGTAGGTAAGTCCCACAGAAAAAGTACTAAAAATGTAGGTAAGTCCCACAGGAAAAGTACTCAAAATGCAGGTAAGTCCAACAGGAAAAGTACTGAAATTGAAGGTAAGTCCCACAGGAAAAGTACTGAAAATGGAGGTAAGTCCTTCAGATAAAGTACTGAAAATGTAGGGAAGTCCCACAGATAAAGTAATCAAAATGTAGGCAAGTCCCACAGAAAAAGTACTCAAAATGTAGGTAAGTCCAACAGGGAAAGTACTGAAAATGTAGGTAAGTCCCACAGATAAAGGAATCAAAATGTAGGTAAGTCCCACAGAAAAAGTACTCAAATGTAGGTAAGTCCCACAGAAAAAGTATTCAAATGTAGGTAAGTCCCACAGAAAAAGTATTCAAATGTAGGTAAGTCCCACAGAAAAAGTACTCAAAATGTAGGTAAGTCCAACAGGGAAAGTACTGAAAATGTAGGTAAGTCCCACAGATAAAGTAATCAAAATGTAGGCAAGTCCCACAGAAAAAGTACTCAAAATGTAGGTAAGTCCAACAGGGAAAGTACTGAAAATGTAGGTAAGTCCCACAGATAAAGTACTCAAAATGTAGGTAAGTCCCACAGATAAAGTAATGAAAATGTAGGTAAGTCCCACAGGAAAAGTGCTCAAAATGTAGGTAAATCCCACAGGAAAAGCACTCAAAATGTAGGTAAGTCCCACAGGAAAAGTACTCAAAATGCAGGTAAGTCCAACAGGAAAAGTACTGAAAATGTAGGTAAGTCCCACAGGAAAAGTACTGAAAATGTAGGTAAGTCCTTCAGATAAAGTACTGAAAATGTAGGTAAGTCCCACAGATAAAGTAATCAAAATGTAGGTAAGTCCCACAGGAAAAGTACTAAGTTCAGAACTCAAATGTCTGTGTCCCAAAAATTACTGAGACACGATGCAGAGTGCGTAAGTGAGTATCGAGGATGTAATTTTCTACCCAGGCCAACATGGGTGATTATATAAGTTTACGTGTGACAATTTCCACTTTTACAGAAACACAAGTCATGCCAACAATTACAAAGTACATACCAGTCCCGACCCGATATCCAGGATGACGTCACAGTCAGCTCTGCGTGCCACATCATGCACAACTGATGACATCAACGTCACTTCATGTTGTTTCTTTGGTGTCATGCCTCGTTGCATTTCATGGTCAATGGTAACAGAAGTTGTACCTTTCCTTGGTGACCTAGGTAGGGACAAGGTCAAGGCTGTTCTGATGAAATTTTTCAGAGAGTCTGGCCATTTGTCCTGAAATAAAATCAAATGAGAAAATTTAGTGTATTAATATGAACAGAGTGATACCATCGAACAATACAGAAAAAAACCTTTTGGTTAATTGGCTCTTTGTATTTTAATCAGGTCGAGATCTGTAAACTAACACCTGTCTTTAAGATAAGATTCAAAAGATGAAGGCTACATGCTTTAACAAGGTGCCTCAATGAGATTGAGAATTTAAGGTAGAATTTGTTTAGATATTACTTACCCTGATTTCTCCATAAGGCAATTTGTTGAGATCTTCTGTTGACAGATCTAGTAGTACATCACACCACTGAAATAGATTAAAGTACACCATACAGACAGCTGTAGCTTAAAATATAATTGATTTTGGAGATGTTTGCACTTTGTATGTTTAATTTGATCAAGAGTGATCTGACAAATTTTACATTTTTTCTCGTTCTGTAAAAAGACATAAAACAAAATTTGTACCTCATAGATGGTTTGTGGTTTATATCCTAAAAATTCCTATTAACAGCCATGGTAAATTTTTAAGGACGTGCCAGGTTTATGGTGGTGGAGGAAAGCCGAGGTTCCTGGGGAAAAACCACCGACCTACAGCCAGTACCTCATAGAGCAAAAGAAACACTGATTTACATGCACACACATTATTCATCGCTGAATAACAGGTGTTTTTAAGTTTCATTCTGTATATATAACAACAGTATTGATAATAATATTACAATTACAAATTGTGATTCAAGTGTTTTATTCTTATATATATATAAGGAAATGAATGGGTAAGGAGAGGTAGAAGTCGAAATTCTTATTTTGAAAAAAAAAAAAAACAGTTTGTTTAATACTTACAATTGTATTCTCCAATGGCAATGATGTATCCTTTGTGGGTTTAATTTGCATGAATTGGGAAATTATTATTAGACAAACAAAATATTTACTTGCGTTTCTGCTATCTTCCTCAGACAAAATGTGCATGTATAGGTAGCTAGGTACAATGTATGCATTTTTTTTATTTTGGAAAATATTTGTTCTATGTTAGTGTAACAGCTAAGGTATATATGAGGGGGACATACTACCTCAAGCTAGCATTTCGAGTAATGCAGTTTAACCTGGGGATTCGCTCACTAAGCTGTTCAGCAACGTCGAGCATGGTCAGTAGTTAAATGGTTGACCGCCTGCACGTTACACTTATATAGCAGTAGTTCTGACTTTAACAGTGCATATCACTAAATGCCAATAAACATTTTAGGGCAGACACATAAATCTGGGATAGGTAGATATAGGGTTAGTGGAAACACAAGATTTTGTGAAGAAAAAAAGACAATGACTTATTGATTTGGTGTATGTCAATAAAATCCAACACTGGTTTACCATGGATACTTCTATTTTTGGGCTAGAGGGAATTTTCCTTCCGCACAATCTGTAGAGTGGCAGACTGGGAAGCTGGGGTTCTGGGTTCGATCCCCAGTGGAAACACACTACTCTACTCTCTCCTGTAACACTACATGTTCAAAGAGGCAGGTATGTTGCCTTCTTTGGTCATTTCTTTACAATACATCATCTAAAAGACTAAAACCTATTTATTCAATTAAACGTTATATGTTACAACGTCATATTTAGGACGTTTGGGGATGTGGTTGATTTTAATTTCTGTCACAAAAAAAACGGACCGTCCATTGTGCCAAAGTATGGCCCTTAAAATCATTCCTGTCGTTTTAACTGTGGTGATGTTAAATACTCACCTCGTTTGGAATGTTTTCCCACACTCTGTCCACAAAGAACTTTGTAAGTTGAAAATTATAAACCCAATCATACTTTGCTAGAAATTTCAAGATGAGTTCGTGGTTGTAACTTTCCATTGTTACTGTGATTAGGAAGCAAGCGTCAATGTTTCCAACATTTACGATTAAATAATCATAATCGACACCGACATACATAATTATTAATCAGTGACATGACAAAATATTGTTGCAAATAGACGGTACTCAGTCGTATCAAGGAACAACACGATCAGCAGAAGAAATTTTACAAGCGTCTCGTTGACGTTGACCGCTACGCAAACATAGAATACAAAACCGGATAAATGTCCGGAATAACTGTTACAGAAGCACTCTATCTGTCACTATTTTTTTATATATTTTTTATATTATTTTTTATATATGTTAACACATTGAAAATGTACACTTTTCTAATTAATATCGATACGAATTGTGAATATATAGGCTATAGGCCTAAACCTATAAGATATATTTTAAGTCACGTTTTAAAGGGGCATCACGGTGAAGTAACTTTATTTTTTGTCTTTCTTTTCAAATACTACATAAACATATCAAGTGAGACTCCTTATGGAAAATAATGATCGGATTTGGCTGAAATAGATTCATAAAAATGATTAAATCTAAGAAAATCATCGGTATTTCTACCTGTCTGACCAACGTTTTGTTCAGGGATTTCCTTCTAGTAGCGCATGCGCATAGCACACCATTTATTTGTAAATAAAATGAGTGGCCGTGTGAAGTAAGCGAAACCGTGTCAGCTACGAAACGAAAAGTTGCCAAATGGTCAAAAGATAGCACAAGGAGTACGTTACGGAATCATTATTGCAGGTTGGCAGTATCCAAAGGAGAAAATAACTGCCGTAGCAGTTAGTACGGTGCATGTATTCTTCCGGATAGCCGGTTAAGCTGAAATGGAATCGACAGAAATGCTAGCGCTGTTTATGTTATGAATAAATATTTAAAACTATTAAGCACGCTAGTATCTTTGTCTGAGTTTGAACACAGATGAACTTAGTTTAATATGTTAATGGGAATGTATTGGAGAGAGTTTTCTTTGTGTTTCTATAATTATACAGTGGTTTATGCGAAAGGAATGGATAAGTGATTAGTTAGTTTAATTTGCCATGAGGCCCTCCAAGGGATAACTGTTGTGATGGCCCACGGCGTATTTTCTGGGTCACCGAGATACGTGTTATCTAAGTCCGTGGATTTACATAATTTATAATATTACCGGGTTCAATAAAATGGTATGATTTAATTATATTGCTGAATTAAACGATTATTTTTGTTTTTACATGCAAGATTTAAATTAGTATTAATATGAATACCCGGCCTCCTCTGCCCCGGCAATATATTAAAAAAAATCAGAAAGGTTTGTCCAGGGACAGTATATATACGTCCCTGGTTTGTCCCTTGTTGTACGGAAGGTGTTTAGCCCCGTACCATCTGTACCGGCCACATTTCGGTGCTAAATTCAATATATATTTAAATATATTTACATGCAAGATTTACCTATTATCATTGTTGACATTTAATTGTAAATGTATGACGGGAGAAGGCTGTGATAAATTGTAAAAACTTGTGCCCCATCCCTTGTTTAATTTTATTGGCAACAAATTTATGTTTAAAGCTAAATAAATTTAAATTCTGAACATTGGCAAGTGTGCAATTAACTTCTAATGATGCATAATTACTGTTCAATAAGTTTGAATACGGACTTAGAAATCATATAACTTGATTTCTTAGTGCGGTAAGAAGTTGCAGTTGCCTAACGGCCCTTCTCTGTGGGCCCCTTTGGAAACAGTTTTATCTCGCTCGCACAACTTGTGTTTACTGCCTAGTCAGGTGACGTTATCGGCGCTATTTTTAGCAGGGCTTTCCCGAACAATTCAAGTGGTCAAACTGGACATTTGGAACGGACTATGAATATGGGGATAGCGAGGTAACATAAGCGGAAGTGCATACAATACATACATTCATTAAAAAAACCGTGATGTCCCTTTAAAGCTGACAGTGCAAGTTAAATATCACTTTTTTAAATTACAATTGAAAGCTTTTTAACTTGCGCTATCAGCTTTAAGAATCCCGTGCGCGCTACCGAAAACTATACATTTGGAAGCTGATTATATACATTTGATACATTATTTCTGAAAAGAAATCCACATCTCGCGGGACTTTTGTGGGGAAGTTGTATATATGAAATGATCAAGAAAATAATCAACAACAGTGTTCGGATTGAAAAGCAGATAGGCTGGACAATACTTCAATTGTTACGCCATCCTCGACATCCAGGGGTAACGCTCACGTTTGCTCTCGACACCCCTGGAATACGTCATAGCAAAATTGAAGGCCCAGTGTACAGCACCTTGTGGATGAGACGAGAAGACTAGTTCGGTCTGTTGGTGTACATCGAAAGAATCTTGCGGTCGCGTAACGGTAAACATTGACAGGCTTTGAAGTCGGGCATCGCTCCTTTGTAATCTTCAAAGGACAAGTATCAGCCTAGTGATTGGTCAGTTTTTTTTACCTGACACCAATCAAATAGCTGGCTGCGTGCCTTCAATTTTGCTATGACATATTCCAGAGGTGTAGAGAGCAAAAGTGAGCATAACCCCTGTAGATCGAGGATGCTGTTACGCTGTCGCTCTTAAACTGAGATACCTGTTAAACCGCGGATTTACATATAATTTGATTCCGTGGTTCAACAGGAGTGCATTGGTCCAGTTGTACTGCAGTTATATCCAAAATGAAATTCAGAGTGGGGGAGGGGGGAGGGGGTATCGCATACGAAAAACTACAGCGGGATTCTCTAGTGTTCTTGCTTTGGCAGAACAGCTCAGAAGAGCTACTTCTCAAGAAGAATACGACAATAAATTATCGTTCTGTAGCGGAACTGGACTGGGTCGATCGTCGGCGACCAGGTAGCTCAATTGCTAGAGCGTCCGTCTAGAGTTGGGAGGATCCCGGATTCGAACCCCGGTCTGGCCGTGCATTTTCCTCTCCTGTTACAGTTCGAACATCAAAAATACATATCACAATGGTGAAAAAGTAAACAATTAAAATCAAAATGATCAAAAACATCAATGTTTTATATCATATAAATATTATATAAGTATATGAAAATATAAAAAACAGCAAAGTTACGGATACATTACTGTTAATATTTACCGTTATAAAAAACAGAAACATGTATACGATATAATACGTTACAGATAGTAATATAAAATGCCTTACGTAACACACATCGTGGTTCGATTTAGAAAATATTACATAATAATGCATACAAATGCAGTTAAAAAGTAATTCCTTCATGCAGATATTAGGGAATGAGCACATAACATAACCACGCAAGTGTAAATTACACACGGTCCTGTACCTAATTAAAGATCGTTTCCTGTATTTTATGCAACCCTACATTTTCCTGTTAATTTTCCGCGGGTGAATTGCAAGCTACCGAAAGTACAATTTACTTTGGCAAAGAGAATTGTCTGAGTTTCTTCTCGCTATATTTTCAGTTCTTTCCCTTTTCCTTTCCAGAAGTGACGATTTAAGATGGTGGTTATTTTTGTTGCGCCATTGCGTTTCCTGTCTTACAAAACTTCACAGTAAAGTTTTAATTCCGATATTAAGTTGTCCTATCTTGAAAAAAAACTCTTAACGGTAAATTGTGAACGTAACATTTGAAGACGTATTATATAGGGAGACGATTTTGTTGATCGGCCCCATCCCCGATATCCAGAGGTTACACTCAATGTCGCTCTCTGCACCTCTGGAATATGTCATATCAAAATTGAAGACACGAAGGTAGCTGTTTGATTGGTCTCAGGGAAAAAAATGACCAATCGCCATAGGCTGATATCTGTACTTTGAAAATTACAAAAGAGAAACGCCCGACTTCAAAGCCTGTACATTTTTACCGTTACGTGACCGCGAGATTCTTTCGATGTACATCAAAGGACCAAACAAGTCTTCTTGTCTTATCAACAAGGTGGCGCACACTGAGCCTTCAAGTTTGCTATGACATATGCCAGGGGTGCAGAAAGCGAAAGTGAGCGTAACCCCTGGATATCGAGGATGGTCGTCGTGCCCTGTCCGGGCCTCACATTCAAGAACATCTGTATGTTAAATCGGACGATTAAGTCCAATTCTTAGTGTTATTTCACTGTATACCGTTAACAGGGGTTCATGTAATTTAACATTGTTTCTATATCACTGCCATCGTTACTTTTATCAACAAAATTATTAAAATTTCCATTTTTTTATGGATCTGTTCCATATAAATCATATTTCGCAATGCATTCTACTGTTTTTTTTAAAAAAAAATAAGTACAAAGAAACAAGAAACAAATAAAACTTCATTTTACGTGGATTGAAACTCGAGATCTATACAAGCCCGATCATACACATTACCAATATTGCTATCCACAAATTATCAAAGCACACCATTAAAACGAGAGATATATAACATGACAAGGGCGGTAACCCCGAGCCAGATTTTTTCTTTCTTTATTTGGAACTCTTCTTCGCGATTATTACGGGTGCAGTATTATCCGTTATGACCACTTTAGCCAAAATAAAGAGAACATGTATTTTGAGAGAAACAAATCTTTAGGTACACGGAATTTTATCTGTTCATATCCAAGTGAGGAATCGTGTTGGAACATGTTTATTGAGAGAACATTCATTTAGGTACTGTGAATTGTATCTGCTTCTATCCCCAGCTGGAGCGAGAGAGTTTTTAGCTCACCTGCCCGAAGGGCAAGTGAGCTTATGTCATGGTGCGGCATCCGTCGTCCGTCCGTCCGTCCGTCGTCCGTCGTCCGTCGTCCGTCTGTCGGCGTCAACTTTTTGCTTTAAACAACTTCTTCTCAATAACCAAAAGGCCTAGGAAGATGATATTTGGCCAGTGGCATGCTGGGATCAAGGGCTACCAAGTTTGTTCAAATAAATGACCTTGACCCACTTTCAAGGTCACAGGGGTCAAATATGTTAAAATCTTCAAACAACTTCTTCTCAATAACCAAAAGGCCCAGGGTACTGATATTGGGCCTGTAGCATGCTGGGATGAAGGGCTACCAAGTTTGTTCAAATGAATGACCTTGACCCACTTTCAAGGTCACTGGTGTCAGATGTCTTTAAAATCTTCAAACAACTTCTTCTCAATAACCAAATGGCCCAGGGTACTGATATTGGGTCTGTAGCATGCTGAGATCAAGGGCTACCAAGTTTGTTCAAATGAGTGACTTTGACTAACTTTCAAGGTCACTGGTGTCAGATGTTTTTTTAAATCTTCAAACAACTTCTTCTCAAAAACCAAAAGGCCCAGGGTACTGATATTGGGCCTGTAGCATGCTGGGATGAAGGGCCACCAAGTTTGTTCAAATAAATGACTTTGACCAACTTTCAAGGTCACAGGGGCAAATATTGCAAAATCTTCAATCGACTTCTTTTCAATAAGCAAAAGGGCCAGGGTACTGAAATTGAGACTGTAGCATGCTGGGATGAAGGACTTCCAAGTTTGTTCAAATGAGTGAGTTTGACTAACTTTCAAGGTCACTCGTGTCAGATGTTTTTTTGAATCTTCAAACAACTTCTTCTCAAAAACCAAAAGGCCCAGGGCACTGATATTGGGTCTGAAGCATGCTGAAATCAAGGGCTACCAAGTTTGTTCAAATGAATGACTTTGACCAACTTTCAAGGTCACAGGGCCAAATATTGCAAAATCTTCAAGCGACTTCTTTTCAATAAGCAAAAGGGCCAGGGTACTGAAATTGGGCCTGTAGCATGCTGGGATGAAGGACTACCATGTTAGTTCAAATGATTGACCTTGATCCACTTTCAACCTAATGTCCTTGTTCAACAATCAAGGTCAGAGGCGTCATATGTTTAAATCTTTTAATAGGTTCTTATGAAATCTTAAGATTACAAGTGTTAGATTAATAACAGGTGAGCGATGCAGGCCCATTGGGCCTCTTGTTTGATGATAAAACGTGTCACCCATACCTATATATTTTCCATTTCTTTTCACCAAGGTGAGAAATCGCATTGCGAAATCACGATTTCTCACCTGGACGAGAAATTCTGTGGTGCCTTGCACACTGCTGCCATATACGCATAGGAGTGAGAGGAACACAATTCGTCCGTGGCCCTGCGTCCGTGGTACCCTGAGCAAAATAGAAACTAATACATATTTATTCTATATTATCCAAAAACAAAAATGTCGAAAACTGCATAAAATTCGGTCCTCCCATTATCGAGATATTGACGTGTACATGTAGGATTTTCATCTGTCCTCCTCTACTAATTGGCATATATCGTCTGTGACGTCACAAGTTCAACGCTGGCGAGTTAGACAACAACCATGGCCATACAGCGTCGGATCGCGGATTCATATTCTTTTAGTTTTGAGGAATCAGATTGTGCTGAAAATAACATTATGTAGATGGTATTCAGCCATATAAAATTTACCGGAATTTCCAGACAGTGAGTTTAATTGATATCAAACTGACGACTCTGAATAGGGTAACAAAGACTGGTAGCATTGCATGTCCTGATCCTGAGCATGATGAAACATTTTTCGAATAAACGAGTTTGAGGGAAATTAAACGGAAATACTCTCAATGTTGTCGATCACAAATTTTTCCTTATTTTAGCTGGAAACTCAGTTTGCAATTATTTTCTTTACTCTACACAGAAACGTACATACTTTTATATTCTCTGCTCTACAGTCATATACTGTGGCACCGCTTCGTTCCAAAAAAAAACGGAAATGTGTCATTGAAAAATGTTTACAAAATAATTTCAACGTTGGTATCGGATGTTTTTGAATGTCAATAAAATGTATGGCATATTTTCAGTATTGCCGTTTAATGACAAATTGACGACATTGTGTCTTCCTTATGTTAGGTAAGAGACATATAAAGCCAGTAGTATATACGTCTCGGGTTAGGTTGACACTTCAAATAAACAGCAAAATACCGACAGTTACACATTTATGTTTATACAATAGAGTTCTTATGTATGCGATGCTAAATTATATCACGGACTTAGACAATTATATTTATCTCAAAAATATAATTGAATTATGAAATTCAAACTCTTCATATACATGTAATATACCCAAGTTATAATTTAACATCTTGGTTCAATAATGAATAATGAAATCATCTCGATCCACTCCTTTAGCCTACTTAGGTGTGACATTTGTGTACAGGTAAATTACACTAAAACTCATGTGTCCAGTGCTGACAGCAGGAGGCTCAAGACGCACCAATAAACCTGTGTCCAGGTATGACATCAAAGGGAGGTTAGCAGGTGGGCTAGGGGGTACCTGAAGATAGTATATTTATATTTATTTATTTACGTCTCATCTCACTGCATATTACATCCGTAACTGCCTAAATTAACATTAGAATACATACATGTTAAACATATTTATCAACACTATATATATTGAATTATTAGAGACGGGTTGCGTGCAATTATACATCAGGAAATTATCACATAATTCATCTTAAATATAAACTTATAAATAAACCATATCTTTGCTAAAATATGTTTATTTTATCATGGAATCATATAAACATATTCATGCGATAAAGCAGTTAGAAATATAATAATCAGTATAAAGATTGGTGTAGATTACGTGTCTTCCAATTCGTTTAACAGCAATGTCCTCAGTATATATAGATAACGGGGAAATGTATAAGCAGTGACGTATATAGTACGTCTCTGCACGGAATTAGATTAGTATATCCAGAGACGTATAATACGTCTCTGGTATATCTAAGTCCGCGGCCTCTGGTAGAATATCATTTTCAAGAAAAATATAAATAAATACAAGAGGCCCATGGGCCTTAACGGTCACTTGAGTTATGTAAAAACTAATGTTATCGATGTTGCCAAATGAAAAGAAAAAATTTTGTAACAAAGGTAACTTGAACTACATGTAATGCAAACGTAGTGTGATAGATCTGGGTAGTATATGAACTATGTACAAATAGTGGTTCTGTGAGTCAGCTGACAGGATATGTCCCTTTAGCTCAGTGGTAGAGCGTTGGCCTCCGGAACCTGGGGTCGTGGATCCGATCCCAGCTGGGGCACCTCATCTTTCCAATTCTTTCTTTCCTATTACAGTAGAACGAGCTGTTGGATTTTTTTTTATTTGAGTAACGTTACTGGCTTAAAAGGAAACAGCTGTCCATACAAATATCTAATATATTGATTCAACAATAAAGAGTTTTTGTGTATTGTAATTTGCCATTTGGAATCTTTGCATCTTTTTATACTGAACATAAATTACATACAACTAAATGACGAAAAACAACAAAATTGCGAGTTGACTACATCATCTAAATTTAACATTAGTTGATATGAGAAAGATATTTGTTTTGAAATTTTTGTGATAAAAAGGTCGCATATTTTGTTAATAATGTTAAAATTAACATGATAAACGACAAACATACAAAGTGTTGTTTAAGAGAACAATCAGGCCTTTGGCAAAGTTATTTATAATATAACACTATGAATGTGTACGCCATTATTTTTAATCTTTTTCAGTTTATTCATCTTGAAATAGCAATTTTGCTTCTGTGCATGTGTCACTTGCTGTTCAGGGATAGTACTTAAGTCAACAAAGCCATGTCTGAGTCTGTAGAAGAATTCCAAGATGGCCAAAGCCCAAACTGTCATAATATCAAACTGCCATTTCAAAGTTATAATGTCTATCAAGTTTCAATGGTTTCCAATTGGAAATGAACCAAATATACCCAAAAGTATCTTTTTTGTATATAACTATAGTAAACTTTACCCCAACCCCAGGGGATAAAGTGCTTTAAGATCCTTCTATCTATGTAGATGATTTATTTCCAGCATATTTTGGTATGGATAAGATTTTTTAATTTAAGCCAATTTGACCCCTTTTAGCCCCGCCCCCTTGCCCTTAGGGGCGGGCCCGGGCCCAAACTGTCAAAGTATCAAACCGTCGTTTCATAGTAATAATGTATGTCAAGTTTGAATAATTTCCAATTAAAATGAACCAAACATACCCAAAAGTATCATTTTCCTATATAAAGTATAGTAAACTTCACCCCCTCCCCAGGGGCAAACATGGAGTCTGGGGGTCATGAAATTCACCATTTTGATAAATCACCTCAAGACCCTTCCATCTATGACGTATATTGGTGTCCAGCCTATCTCAGTCTGGAGAAGATGGCTGTTGAAATGTCTGGTTATATGACCCCATTTGGGCTCTGCCCCTCAGCCCCTGTGGATGAGACAGGGTTAAAAATGTCAAAGTATCAAATTGTCATCTCATGGTTATAATGTAAATCACGTTTGAATGATTTCCAGTAGAAAATGGACAAAATATACCCAAAAGATGCATTTTCCTATATAAACTATAGTATTTCACCCCCTCCCCAGGGGCAAACGTAAAACTCGAGGGTCATGAAATTCACAATTTTGATAAAGTACCTCAAGACCCTTTCACCTATGAAGAGTATTGGTTTCCAGCATATCTGGGTCTGGAGAAACAAATCTTAAAATTTTAGTCAATTTGACCGTTTTTGGCCCTACCACTCAGGCCCCTGGGGAGTGGGGACCATATAATTCACAAATTATGTTCAGCTTTTGCCATGGAAGGCTCCTGCAAAATTTCATTACAAATGGTTTAGCAGTTTTTGAGAAGAAGTCGAAAATGTAAATTGTTAACGGACGCACGATGGACGACGCCGAACAATAATGCGTATGCAAACCACAATCAATACAACTGCATCACCGGACAAACAAGGCAAATAATGCTGGACCATGCCATACACATTGATAAATTACTAATCTTTGTGAGACTTGAACGGACCGATTCTCCCTCTGCAAGATTTTTAAAATTGGTGTGTATATTTATTATGTGTTAAATTCCATGGATTACATAAAGAATAAAAAATGTTTCAAGATTATATAAATGGGGTAAAAATACACGGGTTGCTGCTCAATTTTAATAATAATTTATTGTACCATGATACACGGAGGAAAATATATAAAATGCCTTTCCATATAACCAAAAATTCAAAATTACAGTGGCTTCAATACAGAATCAATCAACACATGTTGACAACAAACTCATTCTTATAAGGCAGGAATAGCTGATAGTCCTTATTGTAACTCATGTAAAACTGATATTGAAACAGTAGAACATACCCTATGGGAATGTGATAAGGTACAGGTTATGAGTTACATGTATGTTACACATTTTTGAGTTTTTATTAGATGCCTTAATGATCCATTTTGCTTACAATAAGGAGACTTTTATCTTTGGACTATATAATCAAGATGGAATAAGAACACCAATATACAGTACAATTATTTTGATTATGAAACAATATATTTATTCAGCAAGATGCCTACAAACCAATTTTTCTATAAATGGTCTTAAAAAAGCATTCAATGACAACTATACTACACACAAATATATTGCAAAAGGTAAAGATGCGAATACAATAACACTTTTAGAAATGATTGGACAAAATGGCAAAAGTTAATTAATATCTCCTGAATCTTCAATTTGCTGAACTTTATTTTAAGAATACTATTTACAGTTATGCTATGTAATATTATTGGACACTAGTATATGAGTTGTTTGTATCCATTTTTCCTATCTATAAGACATCAAAATATTTTGTTTAGCTATTACTATACATATATTGACATTTGTAGCTGACAACACATGCTCTTTACTCCCTCCTGTTTTCCTCTGCTAGTCATACATATAGATATATGGATATTTACTACTGATTGCCTGACATATCTCTCTCTCTCTCTCTCTCTCTCTCTCTCTCTCTCTCTCTCTCTCTCTCTGTCTGTCTATGTTTTGTCCTTGTCTTTTTTTCATCCTTTGTCTATTTTCCTTTTTTCTAACCTTTCCTTTTCTGCTTTCCTTATGCAAATGCAATGTAAACATTGGAAAAATATGTTAAAATGACAATCAAGAAGTGTTTGTGTGAAAGTGAAAGCAAGATTAGTGTGTGTGTGTGAGATTTTCAGATATTCCAAATGTACTTTGTTTTGTATTGTATAAAGGTGCTCATCAAATTTTCGAGAGATCAATTAAATAACAAAAAGTAAAATATTTGCATTCACTACATTAACGAATTATGTAAAAACACAGATTTATTTAGATAGCATCCGTGTTCCGACACCCGCATACAGCACATCGTTTGTCTTCTCAGTAGGAACTCATTTAATCATTTAAATGGGGAAAACAAAATATATGTATGTAATTCTTTAAATATTATCTACACAGGTAAGTGACGACGGCATATATCATATGCACTATCAAAGCTTTGACAGCGTCGAACGTGTGACGTCACAGATCGATGTTGGCTGATCACCGCTGAGCCAAAGGTGTGTTTTTTCCAGATAAATCACAATATATCGGGAACGGAGTCAACTACGACGTTCACACGTTAAACAATTTTTGCTATCGCTATTTCTCAGAAAGTAGTGTGTGTGTGTGGGGGGGGGGGGGGGGGGGGG